>NC_056744.1:937718570-937983570 GCF_019279795.1 Protopterus annectens | reverse complement strand
GAAACATATATTTGTGGATTATAGAACATTGATAAGTATTGTAATTATATAAATAATTTCTTCAAGGAAATATGGACAGATAAATGTGACCTTACAAGAGCAACAGTTTTGGTAAATGCTCCAATGCCTTCTGTTATGAGTAGCAATCAGTATTGTATGTTTTGGGGTCTTCTAGCATTTGCTAGAAAAATAATTACGTCTAGAAAATGGAAATCTGATTCAGTTTCATTATTGAAGAATTAGCCACTACTCTATGTAATAATGAAGAAAAGGTAAAGAAATTAAGATCTGAAACTGATGATATGAAATCTTCTTGGTGGGACAGAGATGAGATGTTAATAGTTAAATATGCTGAAACTCTGTTTTGAAGTATGTTTTTTGATCATTTGAAAAATCTCTATTGTTATGTAAAAATTGTTGAATCTTCCTTTTATCTTTATATGTATATTTTGCAAATGTTAAAATTAATAAGATTATTTGGAAGAAAGCAACTACAGATCCTTCACAATGAATATGTCTGTTGCTTAATGTTTTGGTAGTATATTTCTCTTGGAGAACTACTACTACTACCCAAAAGTAAAAATGTAATTAGGTACAGTTTTATTTCAGTATATTTGTTGCAGTAGGTCTAAAACTTAAGTCAAACCGCAAGCATCTGTTCTGAAGGATGAAGCACATAATTAGTAAATAATGATGCTTCATCAAGTTCCACATTTTTTTGCCTCAAGTTGTACCATAAGATTACAGAGTTATCTATGCTTTTGATATTTTAGATCTGTAGGTTGAAGGTCTGCAAAGGTTTGTAGCTTTATAATCAAGTATAGGCTAAAGTAAATTCAAAAAGCACCCTGATTTCTAAGACCAGTGTAGACAAAACACCAAAAATGAACCAACAGGAAAGCAAGCCTTTTAAAGCAAAGGGGCAAACATGGTGGTGAGAGGAGAGAAAGGTCCCAAATGTAAGACTAATAGTAAGTACTCAAGTTAGCTTCTCTTCCTAGAAAATTAAAAGGGACAATACCCAGTCTTCCTTCCACAAGTATGAAAGGTGAATTTATATGCCTGCTCTTTCAAAGACTAAAACCATGGTAACCTCTCCAGAACTTTGATCATTACCAGTCATGTCAAGTTTAATTCACTCTTCTCCATTTGCTGCAACATACACCATGTTTGTTATCCATTACTTTGCTCTTGTCTTTTCTGTCAAGGTTTACCAGCACACTACCTACAAGAGACCACAAGTCTGGTCCGTTTCTTTGTGTCTGTTTATTATCGCATGTTGAACAGATGCGTCTTGAAATGCCAAACGAGGAGCAGTACCCCATGAATAATTTTGATTCGACTTTGAGTTGATCTGGTCTGATACAGGTTTCCAGGATACCATTGATGTTTTTGTTATTGTTCTTTGATTCTAGGACTAAAGAGATAACAGCAGGTACCGTGCTATTTATTCTTTGGCATTTTTGCAGTCTTCATATCATATTTATGGTTTCTTACCATCAGTGATGTCTTTCAAGCCAATATTATTGCAGGAGTAATAGGCATAAAAGAGAGTGAGTTGCCTTATGCCTTTATCTTCCATTTAGTCCCCTGCTTCTTTGTCTCTACTCTGCTGAGGAATGAGAGCCTTTCAGAATGTCCAGGTAAATTTCTACAGAAATTAATAGGTCAGGATCTCCCATATTCATACTGTTTGAGACACATGAGGCCTGTCTCCTCTACAGGGTGTTTATCATCTTTTGAAGCAGATTCAGATTACTTGACTCAAAGATCTTCTGAGTCACTAGAGTTCACTCGTTTAGAAACTTTTTTAGATGACGAAGCAGGTAGGTGACTGGCATCAGTCAGGCCTGAGTACAGACTCAAAGCACTTTCAAGAACTGGCCTAAGCTTAGTCATATTCACAAATTGTAGGTGGTGCAATTTGTCAGGATTTTCAAGCTGTGACTTTGAACAAATGACAGAACAAGCTGATACTAAAGGGCTTACCATGGGTTTGTAATATGATATGCTGATGACTGCTTGAGACATTATTTCTCTACTTCTAGTAACCAAGAAAACAAACAGGGCATATCCTCAGTTGACCAACATATGTCACTTATCAAAAAGCATACATAGCTCCTCAAGACTTCAGGCTGGAGCCTCTCCAAAAAGAATCAATAATGTTTAAACAGACCATGAACCTTTAAACTCCTTCAACACCAATGAACGCTAAAGCTGCAGGCAGCAAACAAGCCAGTAGTAGGATTCCCCAAGTTTAATCCAAAAGTTAAAAATAAATTATTAAAAGTAAGAATAACATTAAGTGGATGAAAGAGCTCATCTTCTACATTTGTGAACTTCATCAGATAAAACAAAATGTTACTGCCTTTGTTAAATATTCTCTAAATGAAAGCACTGATGATGTCACTTCCACTTCCCAATGCACAATGAAATGTAACAAATTAAAAACTTCTTAAAACATAGCTAATTAGGTTAAGTCAGATGACATATTTGTATAAAAAATGTATATATTAAAAATATTGTACTTCAAAATACTTTCTTAGCTATTCATATATTAAACATGCTACTTTATTATGAAATGTTATGGGCACTTTTTTGGTCATAAGTAAAGGAACATTTTTTTTATATAAGAAGTATCTTTGTCGGGTAAAAATTTTGTTATTTTTAGGGGCTTGAAACTTGATATAATCAAGTGTGAACCAAGTTAAACTTTATATTTATAAACGTCAGATGAATATTTTTTTCACTTTAAGAAGTAACTGTTGAGGGATACAAAGTAACTAATGATTTTAAAGGGACCATAACCTTTTATAATTATATGCCATGTTTAATATACAAGTAGCTTAGAATTAGTTTTTTTTTTTAAGTTCTATGTTTTTAATAAATACATTTGTTTTTATACAAATATGTCATTTGATTTAACCTAATAGGAGTTAATTTTAAAAATGTGTTATGTTTTAAGAAGTTTTTAATTTGTTACAGTTCATCTTGCTTTGAGAAGTAGAAGCAACATCGAAATCAGCAGTGCTTTAATTTAGAGAATATTTAACAAAGGTGATATTTTGATGTCCTTCAAGGATGCATCTGCAGTCATCACATATGGGTTGTCCTGCCTCAGGCAGCCCTTCGGTCGGCCGGATTCCAAAGTCTGGGTCCGGCGTCGGCTGAAGTCGCCCCTTCCCCGACGTCAGAGCGCCTGGGGTATAAAAGCATCAGCTGACGCCATCTTCCTCAGTCTTTCTTGCCGCGTGGTGCCCGAAGCAGAAGCAGTTCGCCATTGCCGGTCGGCCAGCTCCTGTAATTCAGCTAAACCGAAGACTTCAAAAGCTAAGTACCCCGTTGGGGACTCTTTCTTGCCTCAGCCGATGTCAGATAAAATTAATAATTGCTTAACTTGTGGGAAACAAATACCTCATAAGGATTTCCACTCTTACTGCGTACCTTGCTTAGGCCCAGACCACGATGTCTCGGCCTGTTCCGCCTGTGCTTCCTTCAACCGACGCACTCTAAGATGTCGGTCGGAGTTTGCAGATGAATTTTTCGGGGCTAGTTTTGCTTACAAAATGCCGTCGGAGACTCCGACTTCACATTTAATAAAGAAACGTAAGGACAAGGACCGACGTCCGCGGTTTCGGCTGAAACCACGGCCAGGCCTACCGCGAGTGTCTCTGTTTCGGCTGAAACAGAGTCCTTGGTACTACCGTCCACCGAAACCATACAACCGACAACCTCGTCCCCGGAAGGACACTACTGTCTCGGTTGTTGAATCTCCTTTGGAATCTGGTGTCCAGGAACCTTCCGACACCATTCCCTTAGACAAAACTACACCAGCACGTGGTGCAGCCAGGCCTCCTGCATCCATGTCTATTAAGACATTCTCTAGGGCTAAAGCTGCTAAACACTGTAAATCTATGCCTCCCAGGGTTATCCCTCAGGGACCCACTACAGGTTCTCAGATCCTTGGTCTAGCAGAGGACCTTATTTCATTAATTAGGGGCTCTCAGCCCCATCCGGACAGGGGCTCTCAACCTTCTACAGAAAAAAGGCCCAGTGTTGAGCTCTCTGATCCCCTCTCCTCAGATGAGGCCTCTGATGGCTCTGCCCTCTCGGACTACCAGGAAGAGGCTTTTTTCGGCCTATGAGGATTCAGATGCAGAGGAATCTATCCCTTCGGCCTCCCCTCCTGAAGAACTGTCTTTTGGGGAAACTCTGCACACTATGAGGGAGCATTTCCAATGACAGGGCCAGGAATTCTCTGATTCCAGGAAGAGATTAAGGACCTTCTTGCATTTGCCTCAGCATAGACCTTTGGCTATTGCCCCTGTTTTGAATGTCATTGATGATGTGTACTCTGAATCTAGCACAACCCCTGACACTCTCCCTCCGGCTCCTGCCAAACCTGATAGGTACTACAGGGTCCCGGAATCACATCTTTTCCTTTACAAGGCCCACTCTGCTGATCCAGAAACTATTTCCCAGGGCCCTAAAAGGGTTGCAACTGTCACTACAAAAAATCCACTCCCCTCTGAAAGGGAGTCCAGGGCTTTAGAGCATTGGGGTAAAAAAGTGTATACTTCTGCTACCCTTTCTATGAGGGCTTTAAACTGTCAATTTCATATGATACAGTACCAAGAATATTTGTTAGATGAATTGCATAAAAAGCTGTCTTCACCTGAACCCCTAGATCGCAAATCACTTCAGGATCTGGTACATAACTCTCAACAGGTTAGCAACCATTTCTTGCAGTGTGGTTATGATGCATTGGAAGCTTCATGTAGGTCAGCTATGACAGGTGCAGTCATACATAGGCATGCCTGGCTGAAGGAACAATCTCTGCCAGACCATGTTAAAGCAAAGCTTCTGGATGCTCCACTGGAAAAGCAAAAGTTATTTGGCTCCACTGCTCAGGAGGTCTTAAAGAAATTTGAAGAAAAGGCAAAATCTGTACAAACAGTCAAAGATTTTATGCAAGTCCAGCCACCAAGATTCAGCAGAAGTTGGCCTTCCAAGAACTGGTCCTTTCTAGACACAGACAGATTTCAGAGAGGCAAGAACAGGCGTGCCAGAGGTAGAGGGCAAGCTAGAGGCTCCTACAGAGGACGTCAATGGCAGCCTCCCAACCAGAGGGGTAGTGCAGGGCTTACAACTGCTGCACAAGGGCACACTCAATGACTTTACTTTGACACCGCCAACCAGGGCTGAATTGGAAGCACCTTTAGGCGGAAAGCTTTCCTTATTTTCAGAAAATTGGCACATTATTACAAGGGACAAATGGACACTACAAATAATAGTGTAAGGATACAGGTTCCATTTCCACACATTACCGAAAAGAAAAGGCATGCCAGACCTGCCACCAAATCAAAGGGCAGAGGCTTTGAAACAAATCTCCAAGTTAATGAAAATGAAAGCAATAGAAAAGGTACATCTTGCAGAACAAGGCCAAGGATTTTATTCCAGACTCTTCCTTGTTCCAAGAAAAGAAAAGCAATGGAGGCCTATTCTCGACTTGTCCGCACTAAATACTTATCTCATTGTGCCAAAATTCAAAATGCTGACTCTACAGCAACTCCTTCCCATGCTGGGCAAGGGGTCTTGGCTGGTAACTCTGGACATCAAGGAGGCATACCTGCATGTCCCTATCAGACAAAGCTGCAGAAGACCCCTCAGATTTCTTGCAGGTTCAGAGCATTATCAATTCTCAGCATTGCCCTTTGGCTTATCTACTGTGCCCAGAGTATTCACGAAATGCCTGGCATCAGTAATTGCACACTGCAGACTTCAGGGGATGCAAATATACCCGTACCTGGATGACTGCCTTATACAAGCGGACAGCAAACAAATTTTGGTAAAACACTTAAATTATGCCATCTATCTTCTTCAGGCCTTGGGATATACAGTCAACATTCACAAGTCAAGACTGGTACCATCCCAAAGAATAACTTTTCTGGGTGCGGATCTAGACACAACCACCCAAATGGCTTTCCTCACAGAAGAAAAACAAAACCAACTACCGGATTACTTCAGAAACCTGTCAAGACAAACTCACCTGACTGCAAGGAAAATCCTGCAGGCCCTGGGTTACATGGCTTCTTGCATTCTTCTGATTCCTCAAGCAAGGCTACATATGAGGAAACTCCAATGGTACCTAAGGAGTTTATGGACTCAGCACAGTCACAGCTTGGAAACCTTGATACCACTCATCCCATGCCTTCAAAGGGAATTTCTGTGGTGGGCTCAAGCAAGCCAGTCAAACAGGGGTTTGCCCTTCAGCAAACCAATAGCCAGCCAAACCATTACAACGGATGCTTCAGACCACGGATGGGGTGCGCACATGGAGGGAAGATGCATTCAAGGTCTATGGTCACAAAAAGAGCTACACATGCACATAAACCAAAAGGAAATGCTGGCAGTGATACATGCAATCGAGGCCTTCAAGTTATTTCTACATCAAGGCCACCTGCTAATAAGGACAGACAACACTACAGTTATGTGGTACATAAACAAGCAGGGGGGCACCCATTCCTACCCTCTTTGCAGACTGGCAATGAATCTATGGGAACTTTCCTTGACTCTCAATATACAACTGCAATCCCAGTTTGTACCAGGAAAGGACAATATACTGGTGGACAGCTTAAGCAGGAACATCATGGATGCACACGAATGGATGCTGCACCCAGACATCTTCCATCAGATAACACAATCATGGGGGAGACCGGACATAGACCTCTTTGCCTCCCCACACAATCATCAGCTGGAGAATTTCTGCTCAAGGACATGCCACCCAAAAGCATGGAAAGTGGACGCTCTCTCCTTCAGCTGGAGAACTCTAACAGTTTATGCATTCCCACCTCTTCCATTAATGACCAAGGTCTTACTGAAGATCAGGGCAGAGCAGCCAAGAGCGATTCTGATAGCTCCGGACTGGCCAAGACAGCACTGGTACCCATTGCTAAAGAGCATGTCACGGACAAAACCATGGCTTCTGCCACAATGGCCGCTTCTCCTGACACAGCACAATTACAAAACTCTGCATTCCAACCTGAAAACATTACAACTAGCTGCCTGGAAAATACCTTGACTCATCACCAGGATAAGTTATCCAAGAGAGTGAAGGATATCATCATGGAAGCTCGCAGACCTTCCACAAGAAAGGCATACTCAGCAAAATGGAAAATATTTCACACCTGGAGCACCTCAAAGGGCCTAGATGCAACAGTTATGAACATGGCACATATCCTGGAATATTTGGCAGAAATGCTCCACAATGGCCTGTCTTACTCTTCCATTAAAATTCATGCTTCAGCAATTTCAGCAGAGTACAATACTGATCCACCTGTCTTCTCTCATCCTCTGCTAAGACAGTTTCTAAGAGGAATTAAAACATCAGTCCTCCAAGGAAACCACCACTGCCTACTTGGGACCTTAACCGTGTTGGAAAAACTAACACTGCCTCCCTTTGAACCAGCAGCATCTGCAGAACTACAGTTCCTCTCTTGGAAGACTGCCTTCCTTCTGGCCATAACCTCAGCAAGAAGAGTATCTGAGTTACAGGCCCTCATGGCAGTACAGCCATTTCTTATTTTTCATCAAGACAGAGTTTCATTGAGAACCAATCCTTCATTTATGCCAAAGGTGGTATCTAGAGTCTCATTAAACCAAGCTATTCACCTGCCTACCTTCTTTCCAAATCCATAAAACAAAGGGGAAAAGCTTCTGCACACCCTGGACATACACAGACAGTTGCGCTACTACTTGGACAGAACTAAAAATTGCAGAAAAACTGACCAGTTGTTTGTAGCATATGCTGCTGGTGCACAAGGAAAAGCAATTTCAAAGCAGACAATTTCAAAATGGATAGGGAATTGCATTCATTTCTGTTACTCCTTTCATGGAAAAACTGTGCCAGCTAACATTAGACCTCATTCGACCAGAGCCACAGCCACCTCCACAGCCTTCTTAAGAGGAGTGGCTACCAAGGACATTTTAGAAGCTGCTACATGGAGCTCCGTGCATACATTTTCCAAGCATTACAACTTACCTTTATATTCCAGATCCAGAGCAGGCTTTGCTACAGCAGTCCTGCAGGGCATTTTAGCTACACCATCCTTTACATAGATCCTCCACCCCCAGATTGGCTATGGTATTCTACCCATATGTGATGACTGCAGATGCATCCTTGAAGGACATAGTACAGTTTTGTACCTACCATAAATGTAGATGTCCGATAGGTATGCATCTGCAGTCAGGTTTACCCTCCCTCCTTCCCCTCTGTGGTATTTCTTGGGTACATTCCCCTCTCATAGCTAGCTGGGGATATCTATTATGGTGTATTTGTTTTTATATATGTATATATATTTTAGTGCATGTTTGGAATTTATTGCATTTCTCCAAATTTAGCCTTCCTTAGAGGGCACCTGGCATCTGGGGCAAGAAAAACTGAGGAAGGTGGCGTCGGCTGGCGCTTTTATACCCCAGGCGCTCTGACGTCGGGGAAGGGGCGACTTAAGCCGACGCCGGACCCAGACTTTGGAATCCGGTCGACCGAAGGGCTGCCTGAGGCAGGACAACCCATATGTGATGACTGCAGATGCATACCTATCGAACATCTACATTTATGGTAGGTACAAAACTGTACTTTTTATCTAATGTTTATGAATGTAAGTGGATGAAAGTGTTCATCTTTTAATGTTTTTATTTTTAATGGTTTAATTTTAACTTTTGGATTAAACTTGTGGAATCCTGCTACTAGTTTCCTTGCCTGCAGCTTCAGCATTCGTTGGAAAATGTAATGTTTAGCAGCTAGAAAAGTAGTCCTTTGCATGGATCGTTCCTTCAATTAGAACTAAACTTAGTGGGCCCCTTCTGACGTTTCTGAGGTCCATGTTATATTACAACAAGCAGCCTAGAAGTTGTGGGGTCAGTTCTCCCTGAGTTTGCCAAAGCAAAGCAGCTTCATTTTACAACCAGAAAAATATATCCCAAGTCCTCCAGACTTCTAATTTAACTTGGGAGAAGTTGCAGTCCATCAGAGAATACAACAGGTACCCTTGACCCAGCACTAGCCCTTTTCCTGTTGCCCTTGTTACAACAAACGTAGGTGGAAAGTCACTACCAGTTAACATCCTTTCTTCCATTGAAAAGATTTATTCCTTGTAATTTTCCCAAAGGACAAAAACAAGTTTCCTTTACCCTTTCTTTCAATTTCTAGTCATTCCATCCAATGAAGAAGGGAAGGTTAGTAGAGGAGGATGTTACATGTTCCAGTCTGTCCCCTTCATTCTGTATGACTCTGTACTGCAAGCAGTTTTGCACTTTTCTATGTTCTAACTTGTCATCCATCTGCTGTAATGCTCTATACCCTCATGACTTCCAGCTCTTATATTCTGTGATTCCGGTCATACCAAGAGAAATACCCATGCCATTTATTGTTGTGTTTTTTTGCTGTAATTAGTGTTTCATTTGGTGGAATTTTGTCCACTCACTTCTTACTGACATTGGCTATATTTGCAAGTTGTTTCACAGCAGATCTTTTCTTTCTTTTTTTTTTTTTTTTTTGTCTTTTTCTTTTTTTCCCCCAAAGAATATAGTTTAACTGCAATCTCAGGCAGTCATTTTGTGTAAGGTGTAGTGGTGCAGTTGTTGCTCTAGTAAGTGACTCCTGTTTGATAATTTTTGTACAAAAGTCATTTTACAATGATTTTTTTTCTGTGAAATTAGCTGTGCTTCAGTTGAGGCATGAAAAGCAGGAGAAATGCACTCCTGCTTTAAAAAAAAATGCCACAGATGTGGATATAGTAGTTTGCCTAAAGGCAAGCATATTTTGCTTTAGATGCTTAGAAGTTAATTGTGAATGAAGGTGGTGCAGTTTGTCAGGATTTTCAAGATGGGACTTTGAACAAATAACAGAACAAGCTGAAGCTGGTACTGAAGTGGTTATTTACCCAGAGATTTGAGGTGCACAAGAAGGATAAATGTAGGATTCGGGAAGGGGGACTAGTTATGGGTTCTTCCAGGTCATCAGCCACCTCTAAGGTCATCAGGGTTGAATTGGTTTCTGCTTCTTTTAAAGCTGATCTAGGGATTCAGATAGACAAACCCTCTTTTCTGGAGCTTATCATATGGTTACTCTAATGTTGATCATTTTAGGAAGAAATTGATTAGTGTATCATTGGTATCTAAATTAGAATCATCAAAACTTTTATCTTCCTCCAAGCCTTCTTCAACTAAACCTATTCTGGCTGTTATTCTCTCTCTCTGTCTCTGCAGTCCCCCTGTTTCAATGATTCTTGACATGGAAAAAATGACGAAGGGTACTTGTAAAGGTTGAAATTGAGATGGGCGCAATCTATTCCTTCTCTGGTTCTGTGACAGCAAGAGAAGTAGTGTCCATCGCTACTTCTCATCCGATTGCCTCTCCAGCCTCTGTCTGGTGTTGGTAGATTTGAGGCCAGTTTTCCCACCACAAGCTCCCTCGCTGGCATTTACCTTTTTGGTCTCTTTATTGTCTGCTATTCCATTGATATGGCTGAGGATATTTTGTTAGTGCAGAAGTCATCAATGTGTAAGGGTTGAACCCCAGTGGTACTACAGACTTCTCCATTGTTCTTCAGGCTATCTGTGACTTTGGAATTCAATGCTTGAGGCCTGAAGCAGTCCACTTCTGCATTGACATAACTCCTGATGTTGAGGGTCAGGGTAGGAGATTCAACATCAAGTTTTTTGGCAGATTTTATATGTACCTTTGGGTGTAGAGATTTAGTTTTTGACCCCTCTGTTGCAGTAGTGATTAAAAAAACTGTGATGACAGGGATAAGTTGATTCAGGAAAATCTCTCAAGATTTTTCATCCCTCCTTTTTCAAGTTATGTAAGGGATTCTCTAACCCCTCATCCAATTTTGGCAAAAAACAAAAGTAAACAGTCTCAACAAAAATGCAGGTAAACAGATATTTATGAAGAAAGGGAAAGGGGGTTTGAAAACAATTGTGGAACCTCCCAAAACTAAGGACAGTGCAACAAGTCAGACTGACTATTTATGAAACCTTGCCCCCCTCCCCGCCAATCCTGGTAGCCCCATTCCCTTTCCAGAAAGTCTTGGTCTCCACTTTTCTCTTTGGCAATGGTTTCACACAAATGGTTTCCGAGGATCATTTATCGGGGTTACAGAAGGCAGTGGGAGATTGCTCCTTTCCAGGGAGTAATCCCTCACCCACCAGACCAGGTTCTCCTATTTCTACCTGTTCTTCATTACATGCTGTGCCAATGTGTGAAGGAACCAGTTCCTCCTTCCCAGGTGGGGAAAGATTTTTATTCAAGGTTGTTTAGTGCCAATTAAAGAAAATGCTTGGTGACCAGTTCTGGAGCTCTCTTTCCTAAAACTTTTTGTGATTGTGCCCAAGTTTAGATTGATGTCACTTCTCTTCTTCCTCATTCAAGTTTCCTGGTGACACTCTAATTAAATGGTGCTTATCACATCACTATTCATCTGAACTTCAGGCATTTCTTAAGGTTTGTGTGCCTAGATCACATTATCAGTTCTCTGCCTTACCCTTTGGGTTACTACTGCACCAGGAGGGTTCTTAAAGCATCTGTCTCCAGTCATAGCTCATTGCAGCTTACAGGGTATTCACATCTTCCCATATTTAGATGACTTGCTTATTTTTGCAAAATCTTTTTCAGTGTGTCAGGAAACTTTCAGTTGGGTGAGAGATCTGTTACACAAGCCGGGATTCCAAGAAAACATTCAGAACTCTTTTGACTCTTTCAAGAAGGATTGTGTTCCTGGGATGTCAGCTAGACACCTCAGCTCAAAGAGCTTTTCTGATCTATTTTTAAGTTTTTCCACTTTAGACTTCAGTCACTGCAAGGAAATGTCTCATGATACCCCTGGCAAGACTCCACATGAGAATGCTACAATTGCATCTGAAGTCTCTCTGGTCATAGCACCAATATCCTTTGTCTTTTCAAATCCCAGTGCTGGGGTTTGGCAGAAGAGAATTCAGTTGGTGGAGGCAGCAAGTATTCTTAAATCCATGTCTCCCCTTCTCTCACCCTGTACTGAAGCAGTCAGTTACTACACACACCTCAGACTTTGCTTGGGGAGCAGTTTCAGGAGGGTTAAAAGTACAAAATGCGTGGGACACCAAGGAAAGATGCAAGCACATAAATATAAAAAAGATGCTTGCCCTGATCAAGGCAGTCGAATCTGAGTCATCTTTGGTCTCTGGGTTGTCTTCAAGTTGTTTCAGCCAGTACCATAGTTATGTATTATGTCAGCAAGCAAGGGGGAATCAAGTTGTACCCCCTTTGCAGACTACCCATATTAACTTGTGATATAGCTTCATAGCATAATCTCACTCTGCAGGCATCCTACCTTCTATCAGAGTAAAACTGTGTGGCAGACAGTGGGAACTAGATCAAGGGGGTCTTCCAAGATTTGAGCCATCTATGGGGAATTCCTCAAGTAGATCTATTTGCTGCCTCTCTCAGCAGTCAGCTGACAAGATTCTGCCCCAGGACTCCATGCATGAAGACATGGAAGACATATATTTTTTTCTTTTCTTTTCCTTTGGACAGAAATGTTCTTGTATGCTTTTCCATCATTTCCACTGATAATTCAGGGTACTTCTGAAGATTCAGAAAGAGTCTCTCAAGATCATTGTTGAGACTCCCTTTTGGCCAAGGCAATAGTTGATTCTTCCTTATTTTGGAACTGGCCAGGTGCAGTTACCAGAAGTTTCCTTCCAGAATGGATCTGGTACGAAGGGAGGCAAGAATGAATGCTACTAAAAAAATCATTACTGATAAATGGAAAAGGTTTTATAGCTGGTGCCAACAACATAACCAGCACCTATTTATGGCAAGTTGTTCTCTGGTTTTACAATGTTTGTGTGGGTTAATATCCAATGGCTTTTCCTATTCTTCTATCGAGGTTCATATGTCAGCCATTTCAGCATTTCTGCCCATAGATCATCTTCATTCAAAGCATTTTCATGTCAAAATGTTTTTGAAAGGGATTTCGCTTAAGTAGCCTCCAGGAAAGCCACCGGTCCCTCTTTGAAATCTTAATTTTGTGCCACAGAAGCTAAACTCTCCTCTGTTTGAACCAACTAACCTGGCTGACTTGAGGTTGTTAACATGGAAAACAGTTTTACTGATTGCTCTGACCTCTGCAAGAAGGGTGTCTGAGTTGCAAACACTTGTTTGTGAGTCAACCCTGTCTCATTTCCTTGAAAACTAATCCTCCTTTTATGCCTAATGTGGTATCCAAGTTTACAAACTATCCATCTCCCACTTTTCTTTCTTGAACCTAAAAATGAGGGGGAGAAAGGATAATCCTTACCTTGGATGTACACAGGGAACTCTGGTACTTCATTAACAGAATTAATCTTTCAGATCTTTGAATCAGTTCATTTTTTGTGAAGGTAAGAAGGGGTAAGCTGTTTCAGAGCAAACTATTTCCAAATGGTTGTCCAAGGGTATTATCTTTTGTTATACTCACTGCAACAAAGCCATCCAGACAGGGTCTAGGTTTCATCTATGGCTTTTTGGAAAATGTCGGAGTCTAGAAATTTTCTAGAAACTGCAACTTGTTCCTGTTGACATAACTTTACAAAGCACTATAAGCTTGATTCTTTTTCTAGGTCTTGGATCACACTTTGCTACGACCATTCTCCAGAGGTTCCTGAACTCTTCTGTATCTACCTCCCAAATGTAGTAAGATAGGGTAATCTTCCCATACAGCTAAGCCTACTGCAACAGTGAGCAGTGATGATGAACATAGTACTTTTGTGTAAGTAAACTTAACATAACAGTAAATCTTTGAATGATCCCTACTATAGTAGCCACTTGGCTCAAGCTGATTTGTTGGACACATGGAAGGTGCCCTGAAGCTTTAGAAGCTGACCAGCTGTTTTATCCTGTGCAGAATATAACCCATGTAGCTAAGGCTACTGTAGCAGTGATCATTTGAACATCTACTGTTACAGTAAGTTTACGTATATAACTGTATTTTTCAGGTTCTTTTACAAAAATAAAAAAAGACTTAACCAACTCATCGTAATATAGCATGAAGGCTTAGGAGCCCTGTCCATATTCATGTAGTTTTTTTGAAAAAGGCTGTGTCGTAAGGCTGCTCCTTGACCTTGTCAGTCTGTTTCACCTGAAAGATTTTAATGTTAATCCTGTTTTCATTAATTTCCCACCCATAAGGAGGATATAGATGTATTCTCTTTGTACAGTGAATACTTGCCTGCATATGAAGAACAGAAAATGTCACTTAAAATTACTGAAATTCATGGAGGCTGACATTCCCATTTGCAAGCAGTTTAGATTATTTTTTAAGATTTTCTATGTCTGGTGTAAGTTATCGTTTCTCTGTCTTAACTTTTGGATAGTCCAGTATTCCAGACATATTCAGAAAGTGTCTGGCTCCAGTAACTGCTTATTACATAATTCAAGGGCATTCACAATTTTCCATATTGGAATTGTATTTGCAGAGTTTTTATGAGCTGTTCAGAATCTTCTGCTCACTTTGGATTTTCAAATTAACTTTCAAAAATCTTTTCTCATCCCCTCTCACAGGATTGTATTTCTGGGAATCCTGCTAGATTATGTTCTCTGAAGAGCCTTTCTTCCTCCAGATAAGGTAAAAATGCTTCAATAGTTCTTCCTGACTTTTTTTTCAACCACAGCCAGATATCTACAAAGGAACTTCTCAGGATTTTGGGATGCTGTGAAAATTGTTAACCCAAGACCTCCCACTACAATGCTACACCACAAGCACAGTTTGTCTATGCTCAAAGGTCTGGGATACTTATTTTTATTAAATATTTTGTAAAGTCTGCAGTTCACCACTGCGTGGATTTTCATTCCATGGGCACAAAACACATATACAAAAGGTCCTGAGGTCTCAAACTATACTTTTTTTTTTCTCCCAACATGGGCACATCCATGAGGTCTGGAAAGATGAGCACTGTAGGCTTTCTTTCAAAAAAAAAAATCTGAGCCACCTAGTGTGGCTCTAATTGTATATAAAAAGGGCTGTCTTCATCGGGAAGAAAATGGGTTATAGTAGACAGAAGGCTGAGGAACCTGTTAGAAAATCATACACAGGTAAATGAAAGTGATTTTCTAGTTTATGCTTTACTAAGAACCAGAACCCTTTTTAATTCTCAGTTGCTTCTAGTTATTCAATATTTGTGTAAGTTGTTATCCTCTAGCCTTTTTTACTTTTCTGTTAAGATTCATCTCTTGACCATCTCTGCTTGTCTGCTCATAGATTCCCATCTTTCTACCCAACCTCAAGTCAAACAGTTTTTGAAAGGAATTTTGTATATCTGTCTGCTTAGAAAATAGGTGGTCCATTCTAGGCATCAGAATTTTGTTCTAGAAAAAGTTACACTACTTCCATTTGAACCAGCTTATCAGGCCAATTTGAACCTATTTACCTGGAAAACAGTGTTGCTTATTGCTGTGATATTTGCAAGAAGAGTATTTCATTTTTCATAAGGATAGGTAACTGGGAGCAAATCCTTCTTTTATGCTTATAGTGGTTTTAGAGTCTACTTTGTCTCAAGCTATTCATCTCTCTCATCTCACCATGACAGATCACATCCATGCAAAGTAATCCATTCAATCAGGGCTTTGGCTTCTTCTGTGGCTTTTTTGGAAAAGTGTGAACTCTATAATATTCTAGATGAAGCAACTCTGCCATCAGTGCATACTTTTACAAACCATTATAAGTTAAATTATTTTTCCAGATCCAGAGCAGGTTTTGCTAGGAACTGTTTTGAGGGGCTCCGGGACTCTGACCCTTCTAAATTTTTCCTTTATTTTTGAGCTGTGTAATTTATCCATTCAGGTTAGGCTACTACAACAGTGATCTAATGAACAGCATACAGTTGTGTATTTTTATTTATTATAACAGTAGATTTTAAAACAGATCATAGTTACAAGTAGGTTCATCCTCCCTCCATCAGTCCCCCCCTATTTTTGGTTACATTTGTTGCCATGGTATGGGTATTTTGATTTGCTTTTTTGAAGCATTTACCTAAATCACAGGTCTGTGGCCTCCCTTACTTTTACTTGGAGACAGGAATGCTCTCTAGGTTTGTAACCCTAACCACTGACTTTATGCTGCTGTTGATGAGCCCTTTGGTAACTAGGCACATGGAAGGTGCCCTAATGTTTGGATGCTGGCCAGTTATATCCTTTGCAGGACGTAACCATACAACTTGGGATACTGAAACACTGATCTATTTGAACTAGGGCTGCTGTTCGATTAAAGAATGTCATCATAATTAATTGCTCGATGAAAAATTTTAATCGAAATTAACTGCATATTAATCTTCATTTTTTTTCCTTCAGTTATATTAGTCTAGCACTTTATAAACTGAGAGTAAACGAAGAGACAAAAAAAAGACATTAATGTCACTTTATTTTTTCAGCCATTTGCTTAAGCAGACCAGTTTATTTACACTGTTTGGTTCAAGGGATACTCTTTTTTTTTTATTGAAAACATATTCAGACATCAAAAACAAGCATTCACAAGGGACAGTAGTGGCTGAGGGTGTTAAATATTTTCTGACTAACTTAGCCACGATTGGGTAATTGCCCTTGTGTAGCTTCCACCCCTGCAGTGGATCAAAATCAATGTCAGTTTGTTTGTCAAGTCTGTATCGCTCAACATCTGCTTTCTCAGAGGAAGAGAGAGGCTTCAGTGGCTCATCTTCAGAGTCTGATGAATGTTCATGCATTCGCATCCTCTTTGTGGGTGGTGGTTCTGCTGGTTGACTATTATATTGATCAGAATGTTCCACAAGAACTTCTGTCTCTTTTGTCAAACCTTGTGTCTTTTGTCTTTTTACAAGCATTTAAGATTTTTGAAATGTGGGTCTAGTGGAGTCAGAATTTCTAATCACAAAAAGTTGAGGTTCAGTTTGCGTTGTTCTAGATACACAAAAATGCTACTTTAAAACATATGATGCTAGAAAGGTCATCATCAGACAATAGCATTCCAACTTCAAGGTGGAAAAAGGTTGGAAGTATCATTGAGCATGAAATGTACTGTAAGTCTATATCGTAGCATCAGGGATTGAGAACCTTTTGTACCAGATGCAGTTTCTCCCTCTCTCTCTGTTGGTAGAGTGAGCCCATGTTTGTGCCCTGGCTGTGCTAGAGTTTTCAGCACAGCTTCTTTGTTGTTTTAGAAGTCATTTGATCATCTGAATAGATGAATTTCAATGTGTGAAAACATCCTGAATTAATTCTCCTGTCAGTGATGAGTTGCATCTGCTGCATTGTTAACTCAGCATTGTTTGCCAGGCTGTGTTTAAAATGTCCCACAACTTTGTGGCATTTAGCTGGGAGGCCTTCAATTCTAGACCTTGCAAATCTTTATTTATAGACAACAGAAGCTATGTGCTGCACAGGGCATGTTCTGAAATGGCAATTTCCGTAGAACAGTTGTCACAATACATGTATTGTTCATGCTAAAAGTAGTCGCATTCTCGTAAATTCTCCATTATCTCACTGTGAAGACTGGTAGAGAGGGGTGAAGGCTGCCAGCCTAGCCAGATAGAATTTTGTACATAATTCTATCATTTGTAAATATGAATGTGAATCACAGGCTTGTTGTCTTAAATGAAAAAAATGCTGTTACAAAAATGTGGCAACAGTGCTCTCTACTGACCCAGTAAAAGCATGTTGTGTGACCCTTTGATCTAAAGTTGGCTCCGGCCGGGATAGATAAAGGCTTCTTGCCTTTTGTTTTATGGCTAAAGATAATGACCAGAATTTACATGTGGAGTGTCCTTTATTGCTCTAAGTGTAAAAATAATGTAAATGCAGTTTCTGTTAGCCTGGGAACTCCAGGAAAGTGTGAAATGATGTAATGTTTTATCAGAACTGCAGTTTCAAGTTAAACAGAGAGAACAGAAGGCATTAAGCATTTTTGTCTTTAACATCCAACTCAGCACTGCCTTATGCTATATGCAAGTTATTTTAGAAGTGGATTTTCTTTTAGTGGTAGCTAGAAAATTAGAAAGATTAGACTGTTTTTTTGTGATGTCAGAACTGTACTACTGATTTATTTTAAGTATTTCTGTGTGATCTCTGAACTCTTGACTAGTACTGACTGTGTAGTAGAAAGTATTGTCTTGTGGTTTTAATTATTTATTATTAAATATTTTGAAACCATTTAACAGTGGCTGATTTTGTGTATAGATAATCTAAGCTCTTTAGAGTACTTGCATGCCTTTGGTAAAACTGTACATAGACACTGTAATAAGCGTTGACTGTAGTCATACTACTAATTGGATGATAGTATTGCACAGTAATAATTGGACACCCTTTTAAGGGCCTTTGAGTGGCTGATAAATATTAGCTGGGTGGTGGCAAGTGGTACTACTGTATAGTCTGGGTAAAAGGGGCACAGCTGGAGAACATGTGCCAGCCTTCCCCAGAAGTGTCTGTGTGGTTGTATAACCTCTTATCTCAAAGTGTGTGTGTATCAGCTACTTGGGCAGGGACACGAAGCACTGGCTGGACAGAGAAGGTGCTGGAGATTTTAGCTTGCCCAGCTGGCTAAGATCTGGACCCTATAGCTATGCCAGTGGGGAGTCTTATTGGGGACCTGGAGAGCAAGGAAGCGACCAGCCCTGGACTGACTGTGATCTGTGTGTGCTCTTAAGGGAAATTGCACTTTACTGTGTGTATTTGTTATCCTTTCCTCATATATGAGATGCCCTCTCTGGTGTTAGTAGTGAGAATTGAGGCTCCTTGATTGCTGGGCCAGGGCACGGGCGTCACACTCACCACTGATGAAAAGTGCTCTGCACAGTTTTCTGAATAGTGTTTTCTTCAATTTGCTTAACAGTGCAAAGAAGTCAAAATCCCAATCTCTGTCAATGAAATGGTAAGTAATGCCAAGGTAGCAATCATTAGCCATGGACAACCAATAGTCACCCGTTAAAGCTACAAATTCAAATCCTGCCATAACCTGATGTATTTTTCCTCCCTCTCCTGCTCGTACAAAGCATCAATTTGATTGCTAATGATGGACCTGGAAGGCAAAGTATGTGACAGATTTCCACTGGTGACACAAATAACTTCCTGGAGACCTTCATCAGTGACAGTGTTCATCTGTCGACTCTTCTCAGCAATCCATCTTGCAATGGCATTAGTAATGTTGTTGTATTTCCCTTGATCCATTGGTTTTGCCATCTCCTGAAGTTCAGCTAATGTAGTTTTGAGACTCATTGATTCAGCTTTAGTAGAAGATGCGACCAGTGTTGATCAATTATCGTGAGCGATAAATGCATGCTTGTTTCGCAGGTGATAATTTAGTGACAAATTGGTATGGTGATATTTAAACTCTTTCTTGGCAATATTTGCAAACTGTGGTATCACTAGTTTTAAAAGCAAACTTTCCATTCAAAATTGTTCTTTCCACCTTTGATTCCATTTTGAACCAACTCAAAAGTAGTCACTTTCTCATGAATTCCCTAGGATATTGCCACTGATGAATAGTGTCATTCCATTTGAACCAACTTCCATTTATTGCTCACGAAAGTAAGACACGGAATAATACTGGAAGCAATCAGGTGAAGCTGAACCGTTACTTCTTAACATGTGAATTAAATAACGCACATAGGTGTTGCATTAAAAATTTGAATCGCCGATAATTTTTCCACATTAATGGAAATTAATCAGCAGCCCTAATTTGAACATCGACTATTATGGTGAGTAAACTTTTACAGCTGTACTTTTTTTCTAGTGCCAGGAAGTTTTTCTTCACTGCTGGTATAGCAGTATATCAGATATATTTTTAAACCTAGTTATTCAGAACAAGTGGTTTTCAACGGCATATCAATGCATTTTTTGACACCTGCAACCAGTCAGACTCAAGGAGTCAGTGGCAAAAACTCAAATAATCCTTTAGCACAGTCACTGCTAACATTTTTTCATTATGGTTTAGCCTAGAGTTAGTCATTCTTGTAGTTATGCCAGTATATTTGCTTTATATTTACTTCATAATTTATTATGACTGTTTTCTACAATACATGATTCTTTTTGCTATGATTGTAACATTTTGCCACTTTATTTCTGAAGACCTATGTCATTACCTGCCTTTTTGGAGTAACATGTTTAACACATTATTGACATACTCGTATATATTTTTTTAACGTATGTAAGATGATGTCCTTCTATTCTTATGCTGCAGTATTCATAACATGGGGTGAGTCTGCCTTTGTCTGACTTGTACGTCAGGCCAGTATACCAAAGTCTAAACGCTATTGCAAGGTACATGTGATGGCGCACATCACTCAGCGTACATGGGCCATAGACATGTCCGGTATAAAGCACATGTCAGCGTGTACCTACCGCAGAACTTTTCTGCCACCTGTCTGACTGCCAGCTCCAGTCGTCGCTCATCAGAGAACTTGTGTTCTTGCATCAGATAAGTACCCTGTTTTTTTTTTTTTTTTTCCTTTTCATTTGGCTGCTGTGTTGGTTTTTTTGTTGAGTGCATGTTATCTAGGAAGGGCAAGTGTCAATGTGGAAGACAAATTCCACATAAAGACTCTTACAAGCTTTGCTTATTTTGCTTAGGCCCAGACCACAATCACATGTCCTGCTCTGCCTGCAAGGCCTTTTTTCCTAAAACCCTGCATAGCTGCCTAGCGTCCCTTAGCTTATATTTGGAGAATCAGCTCCTTAGCTGGAGACATGGAACTGAAGTCGTGCCCTTTGGAAGAGCCACAATTCAAGAAGGCCAAGAAGCCTCAGCCTGATCCTACAACTGCTCCCTCTATTTCAGGTGTACCTCGCGAGGCTGATGTGAGTCCAGAGGCCGCTGCCGAATCTGCAGAGCCTCCTTTGAATGAGGTACCATGGTGGAAGCTGTCAAGGAGTCTGTAGGCACATCCCAGAGGGATTTGCAAGCAGCTTATTCGGGCATCAGGGGGACCATGGCTCATTATGTTGGAAGGCCTGTGCGGCGTCACACAGATTGTTCATGAAGATGTGTGGAATGCCGCCTGACGTTTGGGCACATCTGCCTTTCATTGCCTGGCTCCAGAGGCTCCAAAGAAGAAGAAACTAAAAACTAAGCATCTGTCTCCCCTCGACCAGGATTCTGATCAAGCTCCTGACTGGCAGGCCTTTACACAAGGCCTCTTTAATGCTTTCATGGCCCTCCGCCAGTCATCAGCCCCTTCCTTTCCCCCACCATCCCTTTCTACTTGTACCCCTTTGAAGAGGCCTGCGAGAATGAATCTCTCTTGAGGAGGAGGATTCATCAAATTATTAATTTCTGGCCTATTCTACCCAAATTGCTTCTCCTCTGGGTTATGCCTCCCCAGAGGAGGAATCTAATGGTACAGATTCTGCTGGGGAAGATATTTCCTTTAGAGAGACCATTTTGAAGATGAAGGAATACTGTAAGAGGGACTGCTGCCAGGTTTCTGAGATTCAGAAGAGGTACTAGTACCTCCTACAGATGGAATCCCCTAATCCTTCATTCATTCCTCCTGTCTTGCTGGCCTTCTTGGATGACTTCACTGCAGCTTCCAAGTACTCTGACAGATTTTACAAGGTGCCTGAGGATGCCAAGTCCCTTTTTAAGGCACCCTCGGCTGACCCAGCTACTGTATCAGTGGCAGTAGATAAAGCTTCCAAGCTTTTTTACCTTCCACCTCCCTGCTTCCCCTCTGATAAGGAGAGCAAGGTAATGGAAAGACTAGGGAAAAAAGTGTATATTTCTGCAATCCTGGCCTTTAGAGCAATGAACTGTCAGACACACATGGCCAAATATTTACTGTTTCTTATGGCAGATCCTGTTAATCTCCTGTCAGAGATTCCAGATTCTCCCAACAAAGGCAAGCTTTCCATCGTTCTTAATTCCTGCTCCCAGGTTACTTAGGCACTCCATCAAACGTAGTTATGATGTGGTGGAGACTTCAGCTTGGGCTGCAGCTACAGGGGTCGGTCCTTAGAAGGTATTCATGGCTTAGACTACAACCCTTACTGAATGATATCATAGTTAAGCTCGTGGATGCCCCTCTAGCTAACAAAGCTTTATTTGGCACTGCTGCTGCAGAGTTTTTTTAAACTCTTCAGGAAAAGGGGAAGGAACTGCAGGATTTAAAACATATTTTTGTCTTCCCCCGTTCCCTGCTTCCAGAGAAACTACCCAGCCAGAACCACCTTTGTTAGGAAGGCAACTAAATCTGTTCCACCCAAAGGTAAGAGGGTTACTAGGAATGCAGGCTGCTTCTAAGTCAGCTTCTTCCACACACTGTCAGAAACCGTGCTTTCAGGCCAAACCTGGTAGTCTTTGATTACCAGCCCCCAGATCCATCTACCCCCCCCCCTTTCTCTTCATCTCTCTCTTTCCCTTCCAGCTTGGAAACCGATAACCCAAGTTTCTTGGGTCCTCTCCATCATCAACCAGGATTACTTTCATGGTATGGGAAACCCATCCTACCTTCAAGGGAATGCCACAACCCCCACAGGACCAATTGAAATTCTTTCCACTGGTCCTCTCTCCTCTCTTCTTTCTCAGGGTACTATCCAGGAGGTGGTACCCACCCAAAGGGGAAAAGGATTTTACTCCAGGATGTTTCTGGTTCCAAGAAAGGATGGCCCTTGGTCGCCCATCCTAGTCCTTTCCCATTTAAACACCTTTCTAAAAGTTCCCAACTTTCGCATGCTGACTCTACCTCTACCTCTACTCCCTGTTATCCTTCCCCAGGCCTTCTTGGTGTCTTTGGACACAAAATATGCCTAATTTCACATCTCCATTCACCAATGGTTCAGAAGATTTCTTTGCTTTTCTGTGGCTTCCTTTCATTTTCAGTTTTGTGCTCTACGGCACCGAGGGTATTCACAAAATGTTTAGCCCCTGTCCATAGCCTATTGCATGCCATACAGATATTTCCATATTTGGATGACCTGCTCTTCCAGGCCTCATCTCCAGAAGTACTCCTGGACAATCTTTCCTGCACAATGTCCCTTCATTGTTTTCTAGGGTTTACCATCATCCTCGAAAAGTCTTCCCTGATTCCCTCCAAGGATCATGTCTTCCTGGGGTGCAGGATTCTTACAGGCATAATGATAGCCTGTTTACCCCCCAGAAAAGATCCTGTCTAACCTATTTCCAGGACCTAATGCCACTTCAGTCCTTGACCACCAGGGAGTTCCTGCGACCCCTGGGTTCATGGCCTCAACTATTTCAGTGCTTCCCTTTGCCAGACTACACATGAGGGAAATTTCATGGTTCCCGAGAACAGTTTGGAAGTAACATTCTCACCCCCTGGAATTTGTTGTTCCCATCCTACCCTGGTAGAGGAGTTAGAGTGGTGGATTCTCCAGAAATCCAGGCCGACCCATTCAACCTCTTCCACCCACCCAGGATCTGTACACGGATGCGTCAGACACAGAATGGGGTGCAACTCTGGAAAAGTGGAAGGTTAGGGATGTGTGGTCCCATCCTCAAACAAAAGAGCACATCAGTATAAAGGAAATGAGAGCTTTGATCATTTTCAAGTCCAGGATTTCACCAGGGGTTCTAAGGTGGTTTGCAGACAATACCACAGTCCTCTGGCACATCAACAAGCAGGGGGGGGGGGGGGACAAAGTCCTGTATACTCTGCAGACTGGCATTATATACATGGGAGATAGCCCAGCATAATCTGGTTTCCCTCCAGGTTGTGTACATTCCCTCAGCTCAGAATGTGATGGCAGACTCTCTAAGCAGGTCCATGACTCAATCCCACGAGTGGATGTTGAATAGGGATGTTTCTGGACCTTGTCCATCGATGGGGTATCCCTCAGATGGTTTTGCCTCCTCCATGAACAGACAGCTTCCGAAGTATCGTGCCAGGATTCCATATCCTGTGGTATGGGATGTAGATGCACTATCTTTTCCATGGAAGGGGTTGCTTCTTTACACATTCCCCCACTTCCCAATCATCCAGAAGGTTCTGCTGGAAATTCAGTGGGAACAACCAGAAATCTTGCTGGTGATCCCCTTTTGGATAAGACAGCATTGGTTTCCCCCTTCTCCTACATTTAGCCAAGGACAATCACCACAAGTTACCCCACAGGATGAACCTACTGGCACAGGACAAGGGGAATGCTAGTGCATTCCCATTTAGACACCTTTACACTGAGGATGTGCTACAAGTTCTGCAGGAGGCCAGAAAACCCATTGCTGGGAAATCCTGCGTCTCCAAATGGAAGAGTTTTTTTATCTGGTGTCTCAAAAAACACTTACAACTACTGTCTGTAGAGGAGCCAATGGTTTTGTCTTACTTGTGTGAATTAATGAAGGCTGGTTTGTCATATTCCTCAGTCAAGGCACATCTGTCTGCCATCTCTGCTGTTTTACCTATGTCTCCTCCCTTGGCTTTCAGGTTGGAAGTCAAACTTGTTCCTAAAAGGCATCCTTCACATTAGACCACCAAGGAAACCAGTGCCTCCTCCTGGGGATGTCAATTTTGTCCTGGAAAAATTACACTAGCCCCCTTCGAACCAGCAGTGTCATCCTCCCTACAACTCTGCACATAGAAAACTGTTCTCCTAGTGGCTGTTACCTCTACCAGAAGGGTTTCTGAGCTGCAAGCCTTTATGGCCTCTTCTCTATTCACTGTCTTTCATAGGGACAGGAATTATCTTTGGACAAACCCATAATTTGTGCCCAAGGTGGTTAATGAGTTATTACAAAAAATATATTCTTCACAAATCCACCACTTCACCAAACCATGTGCTAAAAAAAAAACAAAAAAAGGCAGGAACACAGCAGAACTGTTTGAATTTTCTTTTACTTCAACACACTGGTACCTCGGCCATTCACCTTCAATGGACAATATGCAATTACAAACAACCATCTTTAAATACATAGGTTCAAACCCCAATTAATACAATTAAATAACTAACTGAAAAATTACATCTTGCTTAAAATGCTGCATACACATTTTTTAAAGTACTACATACACATTTTAATAAATACAGCCATCCTAAACATTTTAAATAACTCATTTTAAATATTAAACTATCCAAAATTGATTGATTGAACTTTTTTAATAAATATATCCATAACTAACCTTTAATGTGGACTAAATAAGCATGACAATAAAAACCTCATTAATTCATACATTTATAAATTCATAAATATGAAAAGATTTTTAATAAAATTTAGTATATTTACCTCAAGTTTAAGACCCCTAGGAAACAATGTTCCATAATTGAGAATGAACTTGCTTTCTAACTCATTGAACCTATGTATTTAAAGATTGTTGTTTGTAATTGCATATTGTCCATTGAAGGCGAGTGGCCGAGGTACCAGTGTGTTGAAGTAAAAGAAAATTCAAACAGTTCTGCTGTGTTCTTGCCTTTTTTGTTTTTTTGGTTAATGAGTTAACCCCAAATCAGGCTATTAGTCTTCCCACCTTCTTCCCATCTCCTCAATCCTCCAGTGAGAGGATTCTCCACACTTTGGACATTCATAGACAGCTCAGATACTACTAGTGTAAAACTAAGCCTATTCGTAAGTCTGACATATTGTCTCCTATCGCCCAAGGGCCCTGGGCCAACCTGTTTCTAAGCAAACTATTTCCTCATGGATTTTTACAACTGTTTCTTTCTGTTACTCAGCCAATGGAAAGGCATTTTACTAGGGCAGTGTCCTCTTCTGGGGCCTTCTTAAAAGGATTGGATACAGCCTGTATCCTGGCGGTAGCTACGTGGTCCCCACTGTTCATTCCTTCACCAAGCACTATAAATTAGTTCATTTCCAGATCCAGAGCGGGGTTTGCCAGGCAATTTTCCATGGCTTTGTGGAAACTGTTTCTGCTGCTCCTCCCAGTTCCTCCTCTGCATGAGCTTTGGCATTCTCCCTGATGTTATGAATACTGCAGCATATGAATAGAAGGACAATAGAATAGTTGTGTAAATTCTTACCATAACCCTAGTTGTTCTTCTCTTCTATATGCTGCAGTATTGCTTCCCCCCAGCCTTTTCCCTGATGCTTGCCTAGTCCCTGGTTATATGTTTAGCACTGTATCAGGCTGGTGCTTTGCAGCATTCATTTCTGAGGTGGGTATGTGCTGACAGCTGCTTTGTACCGGATGTCTCTCTATGACCGACGTATGCTTAGTGATGTATGACATCACACATATCTTGCAGTAGCATTTAGACTTTGGTATACTGGCTGGACGTACGAGTCTGCTGGAAGCAGACTTCCCAAGTTATGAATACTGCAACATATAGAAGAGCAGGACATCTGTGGTTATGGTAAGATATTACATAACTATTCTATTGCTACCTTGTATAGCCCTAATTTTTATAGTGTTCTTTCCTTGCAGAAATTAAAGTGTAAAGTCTTTACATACAAACTGGTGAACAACTTAATTTTTTTTACATTAATAGATTAGTAATGGAAACCTCTTTTTATTTGTGGGAAGCAGTCCAGTGGTGTTAAGGAGTGTGTATGGCACTGCTGGAATTTCATTTTGACTACTAAAACGTTAGTCTGCTCAGCTAATGCTTTCTTCAGTAATGTTACATGTTTGTTTTGATACTGTATGTTGTTGTCTCCTTCCAGCAATTCTGTCAGATAACAACCTAGCTGCTTTGCTGCATTAAGTAAGTGCTACTTGTATCATGGTTGTCTGGACCAGAAGTGTCATCAGCACTTGTTCATTATATGTTGAGATGAGATTACTTAAGTTGTAGTAGTAAGCCTCATTTGTTTTCAGATGTCTTAAATCAGACTTCATTATTCAGGCACCTGCAGATTTTGTCTTATAACCTAGAAGGAGTGACTTGTCATAATTCTCAACCTCTTACAGAAGAAATCTGGACAAAGCCATAAATAAAAGTGGGACAAAGGCCAAAAAATAGGAACAATTTTTAAATATTGATCTTACAATCTTAGAAAGTTGATATTGTAACAGGTTGTACATTAGCATGAATTTTCTGAAGGGTATAAAGTCTGAAACCCAAATGTCTGTCATTATTTTCTAACTTCAGTCTTTAATGATTTGCCATTAATTTGCCAGAAAACCACAATTTTATGAAAAATTGACCAAAACTTGAAGCAAAAATCTGGACATTCTGTGAACGTCTGTACAGTCGAGAGGTATGGTGCTAGTTAATTTAGATTTTCTGAATGTTTCACAGTACTCCAGCTGTGATAGTTTTTACAAAGCATCATCAGATCTCACTTTGTTGAGTTTCCTCTGTACTGTGTTTAAACAAATTCTGTATTCTTTTTTAGTTCCCTACCTCATTTTGTCACTACTTTCAATAGACACATTTTATGGCTTGTTCAGTTCAGAGGAGAAATATACTTCTGCATAAATTTGCTAAAAGTGATTCTTCGCTGTCCTGTGTCATAAAATATTTATTTCTTGGTTTTATATTTTAAACCTCTCTGTTCCAAAAAACTTGTTAAAGATGAGCTGAATATGTATTCCTTTTATACTTATTTAAAAGTTTTTTTTCTTGTACATATAGAGTTCCAGTGTAAAAATATTTTACCTGCACATGGATGAGTCTAACACTTCATTGGCTGTATTCAGAAAATGTTGCCTTTTTTATAATAATTACAGAATCCTGAGGAAAGTAACTTGAAAACGCACTCACTTTTAGCATAGCTTCAAGTAGACTACTTTAAGCAGTATTTACGTATTATCGCAACCACATTTCCGCACTGACATTATTCTGTCGGTGTGCATGGAAACAGGTTGCTTAACCTAAAAAGGGATCTGTTGAGAATTAAGCATTAGTCTGTCTCAGTGGGTATGAGCCCAGAAGAGGAGTACGGGTGAAATTTTGTACTTGTGGATGACGCGCCTCATTTCTCCTGTAACTGCATGTTGCCGAAACGTTTGCCCTGCCTTTCGTTAAAATGTTTCATTTTCTTGCGAATCGCTGATGTTTACTGTTTGTCCATAATTTCCAGGCTTAAGATTTTCATACTTACATGGATCTTACTTTATTTGCTGAAGAATCAGGGGCAAATCCAAAAAGTAATTGGGAGTAATCAGGAACCTTTCTTTGATATTACTCTAATTCACTTTAAAAGTTAATAAAACACAATGCTTAACATCAAAGTGCATTTTTTAAAAACGCAAAGTATGAAACTTGTCTGGTATTATTGACATGTCTGTAATCCTCACCCCCTCACCAGAAACACTAATATTTTACGAGGGGTAGGGCAAAAGCATGAGGCAAAATTAGGGATGTTTGCCTTCTCTGAAGGAAGTCTTCCATTCAGTGCAAGGAATCCGTTCATCAAAACGGTAGCACACATGATAATGTAAGTGTGCATGTGTAATGCATGCAAAAACTGGAAGAGGGTTTACGGAAATGTTTCTTTTCCTGAAGGTAATGCAAACTTAATCCACAGCAGTAAACACAGTAAATACCACGTTGCAGTGTTTCATGGCTTCCTTTCTGTAGAAGTATGCGAAATTTGGAACCGAGAAAATCTGGTTGCGATAATACGCAAGTACCCTTTAAGCTAACAAACTCTGCTCCAAATCTACTACATGAATAACCTTGTTATTAAAATGATGTATTGAATAAATAGACAAAATTGTCCATAAGTAATTTGTACAAGGAATAACTGTCATTTTGGAGGAACCTCAAGTTTAAGATCTTAAGTAAAAGTACCTAGTCTTAACATTAAGCAATGATGAGCGAATAGCCTTGTGTGCTTACTGTGACTATCCCTGTACTAGTAAGAGTAAGCGATTTGTCACAGTAAACAAAGGATTTGGAAATTTTGCTTGCTGTAAATTGTGACAAGCACACACATTTGTGCTATATGGTATGTGCATAAGTTGTTCCATGTTGTCACCATCCCAAGGTATGCATGTCAGTGAATTTGATCATTGACTAAGTATTTATGTTATCCTACTTTATATTAAAGTTGTAAAGGAAAACTCCACATTAAAATTAAAAAAATTTTTTTTTCATTGTAACTTGATATTCTGTGCTGTACTAATGCATCACAATCACTTCAAGTGCTTCTTATTGGGCGTATTAACCCACAAAATGGCCTTCATGGAGCCAAACTTACTAATATGATCTTGGTTTACAGCTTCACTTTTTGCCTCCTAAAATCCATTTTAAGTCCCACTTAAGCGACTCCACATAGATGTAAAAGAGCAGAATACCCACACCCATTTATATAAAACATTTGCATTGTATGAAATACAAGCAATTTAACACAGCTTTTGAAACTTTTGAAGCTTTTCACTGAATAACCTGATTTGAGGCAGTAGCTAAGCTTCTATTGTAAAGGCCCGCAAAGTAAGCTAGCTACTGTAAATTACAGGGTTTAAGTAGGCTACCAGTTTGTAGTCCTTTAGCAGTGGACAGACCCTATTGCTGTTCATTATGTATCAGAATGATTTGAGTCATCTTATCTACCCTTACAGTGCTTGACTTTCCTTTGGTGTTAATGTCTACAGCCTTCAGTGCAGAAGTTTGTCACGTTGTGATGTTTTTAATTAGGAATAGATGTCTTTTTGCATTACATAATTTTACCTATAACATATTGTTATCCCTTATATTTATTACATTATAACATACCTATGTTTCATATAAGCCACCTACTGCTACTTGACCCTCACTAATAAAATTGATTCCTTCACTAGGTCCAAGGCAGGCTTTGCTAGGAGTGTTTTCTGGTGGCTCCTGGACTCTCTTTTTTTGTTTTTTCCACCTCCCAAATGTAGTAAGCTAGGGTAATGCTTCCCATTCAGCTAAAGCTACTGCAGCAGCAGTGATCAATATGATGAACATAGTACAGTTGTGAGTTGTGTAAGTAAACTTACCATAACAGTAGATGTTCAAATGATCATTGCTGCAGTCGCTAGTTCCTCCTTCCATCCCCCTTATTTTTTGGTATGTTTATGCCAGGGGGTGGACATTTATATTTTGTTGGTCCTAGGTTTATCCTTTCAGGGCTCAGCCTCCCTCTCTCTTTGTTGGCCTGAAAGCTCTAGAAGGGCTTGACACCCAAACCTGTATTTTAATCAGCTCAGCTTTAGCTGTCTGGTGGTTTGGGCAGGTGGAAGGTGCCCTGAGTCTTTGGAAGCTGACAGGCTGTTATATCCTTTGCACGATACAACTCCTATAGCTAAGGCTACTGCAGCAGTGATCATTTGAACATTTACTGTTGTGGTAAGTTTACTTACACATCTATATGATGTCCTACTTTTCACTGTTTCAGTATTCTGTTCCTCACTCCTTCCCCCTGTTCTGTTCTTTTTCCTTGCCCTCTAGCTGAGGGGTCTTTCTTTCTCCCCTTTCTTGATGTAAATTGTCCTTGTATCTTGGGTTGCCCTGGTTCTTCTGGGACAGTTTAGTTTTAAGGACTAAGCTCTTGTACATCACTTATGTACCTTACTCCTTGGATGTAGAATATAATGTTTGACATAACACCTGGAAGGACTAAAGTCTTTGGTATTCTGGCTGAACATATGGCTATCCTCTGCAGGATAGCTGCTTGGTAAGGAACACTGCAACACTGAAAGTAGGACATCTGTTGTTTTAAGTTCTTACACAGCTGTACTTTGAAGCAGTCCTAGCTACTTTATGAACTCCCAAACACAGGTAAGTGCAGTCTTGTTTGTTGCAAAGTCTTGGAGAAAATCCTGACAAAAAAAGCATATTACTATAGGACAGCAAACAACACTGGCTTATGGCCAGAAAGCGCAGTCCGTCAAATCTAATCCTTGTTTCTGACTGAGTTGTAGAATGTCTTAGAAGTGAGCTGGTAAATGTAATTTAACTGAGCTTTACCAAGGCTTTTGATTTGTCCCACTAAAGCAGCTGCTGGAAAACTTGGAAGGATTAGGGCAGAAGTGAGATTGAAGACCTGGACTTGCTGTATTGATAGGACCCAGAGGGATTAGATGAGAAGGACATAAATGAAGCAAAGAAAGTGACTGCAGGGGTTGCTCCTGCATCAGATATTCTTAAGAATATTCATTTCAGACATATCTGAGGGACTAAGGAACAGGATCTGTCTTTCCTTTGATGGCACAAATTTATGTGCAGTAGTGGAACTTGGGAAAGAATCTGAAAAATAATTTGGAAAGGCTAACTAAGAAGCAGGAAAGTATCAGTTGAGGTTCATTATTAACAATGCTAAGTGTGCCACAGCAACTGTGGAAGGAGTGTTCTGTTTGGCAAAGAAAAACAGTGGGAGCAATGGTGGAAAAAGATGTGGAGTTGTTTCGCTCTCCTAATGGTCTAGCTGAAATGTGATAGAATGAGAAGACATTGCACCAGCATACATAGTGTTTGGGTGGGTCTTTACGAGATAGAATCCAGAAGCAAAAAGTTTATGCTCTCCCCCTACCAGGCCCTGATCAAGGCCACACCTTGAGTATTGTTTGCTGTTTTGGAAGCCATATAAGGAGTGGTGACATACAGGCTGCTGAAAATAGTTTTGTGGAAAGCCATTTGGAATATGTATGAGAAGGAGCTGAAAAGATAAAATCAGAGATCATAGAAGCTGAAGTTCAAAAACCAGAATTGACAGAAGGGGAGACATGTTTATTATAAAACACACTTGATGCTCTAGACAAAGTATAGGTTAAGTGCTTTCATCTGCCTTAATACAGACTTTTTCAGAACCCTGTTTTGAAGAAGTCTGTATTAAGGCAGATGAAAGCGCTTAACCTATACTTTGTCTAGAGCATCAAGTGTGTTTTATAATAAACGTATCTCCTTAGTTTGAGCTGTGCCGTCAATTTTTGTCCTGCACCAGTTTTTGGATTCTGAGAAGGGAAGACATGCTATGGCTGCACAAGATCATGTCAGGTATGCTTTCAACATTTTCATGAGCATCTTGTGTTTGAGCTTTTAGGAGCTCCCCAGAAAGGTTTCTTCTTGGAAACCGACCCATTTTTGCAGAACTCTTGAGACAGGCCCAGATTCTACACCTGGAAGAGGTCATAGTGGTTGTCCTTTCTTCAGCGCAATGGAAAGGATTTTAAACATCTGTCTTTGTTCTAAAGGTGATGAGAAACTTCTGTCTCAACAGCGATAGCAGCTTTTGACACATCCAGTATGATGTGATTGTGCAGGGTTCAGACCCTCCTTCCCCAATGTGCTTCAGTAGTGGCACTAGACATGGACAGCCTTTGATGGATCAGTGTTTCGGGTCTGTGTAGGGTGTTCCCTTGATTTACATTAGGTGGACTTTCACTTTCACTACCAAGCTTTACTGTTTGTTCTGTTCTCTGTACTCAGATGGCTTGCCAAGGTACTACCAGTGGTAGAGAACTATGCAAGAGAATGATGTCCATCTGTTCCCTTAACTGAATGCTGCTGGTGTCTCTATCAATGGGCTTCCTGATATCACTGATGTGAACAGTGTCATGGTTGTAGGTCTTGGTAGTCTCCTTGAAGTGGAAAAGTCTTTTCTAAACTCAATTTAGAGGATTGTCCGTATCAGGGCAGAATTGGACACAGTGCCTTGTCATTGCTTCCCACAGAAAGGGCCTAAAAAGTCATTACATTGGCAGCCGGGGCGGGGGGATACAGCTTGAGCTATCTTGAGAGGTTGTTGAACCTTCTTGGATTGTTGTTTGTCTCACGATGGCTTTTGCATACTTAAGGCTGTGGGGATCCAGGGGATTGTGAGGTGGTTGGCTGCAAAGTCACAGTGCACCTAAGGATCGCCAACTGACGTCAGACCAGTTTCTTTGAACTCTTGTAGTGGATGATCTCCATTAGTCTCATTGTTGGTCTTTTATTCCTGTTTCAGAACTCTTTTCAAGTTCTAGCAGTGGATGCTTAGTTGACCAAGTAGTGAACATGCAAAAGGTCCTCTGGTTAAATGGAAATGGACACTCCAGAAGACTGGATTTCCTTGCAAGCTTGCTGGAACTTCAAATTGTGAAAGGAGAGTTTAGCCTTCTTGTTATCCAGTCTGAGGATGAGTTCATTATGTGGTGGCTAAACAGGTGGAGTGTCATGTACTGATGTTTTGATGCATGTCTTGCAGTGAACCATATGTCAGAGTCATCACAAGTTCACATTCTGCAAAAATTAACGTGCTGACATACTCCAGTACAGTGATTCCATTTTTTTTTTAAACTGAGGATTCAAGAATTCTGTCTGCCCATAGTTATCAAAGAAGGTTCTCTCAAGAGGTCAATGTGTTTGGCAGTAAGGGAATATATCGTCTCTTACTTTTGCTTGGTTCACCAGGGTAAATTGTATTTAGTAAAATAAAACAGTTCGATCACAGCCTCAAAACACAGCAACCACGTCAGGCCTTGGATAATCCAATTTATTCACCGACTAAGCGCTTTCACCAAATTAATGGCTTCCTCAGAGTCAGTGTAACAAACAAAAAACACAGCTTATATACTTTCATTACAAATTACGTCACCTAATCATCAATTAATTAATTAACTAGTTAAATACAATTAAACTTAATTAATAACATAGCACTATCACAATTCTCATAAAGTCTGACATTGTAAATTCCAACTTTGAAATAACATTAGTTAAACTAAAATAAATGTATATAAAACACATTCATTAATTAGTGTATGTATATGCTTGTACCTTGTACTACATTGTTATTTAAAACAAATATTCTACAACATTAAAAATTTTTTCTAACAGTTTTTTAACATTGTATGCATCAAATGCAATACAAATTAATAAAATAAATATTCTCATCTAATCATTCTATTTTCTCATGGTGAAAGCGCTTAGTCGGTGAATAAATTGGATTATCCAAGGCCTGACGTGGTTGCTGTGTTTTGAGGCTGTGATCGAACTGTTTTATTTTACTTTTTATCCTGTTTTTCCGGATTTTTGTTTGTGTGTTTTGAGTATTCGATTCAGCCCCAGCTTGTCAGTATACTATTTCGGGCGCTATGGAGGAGGTCCTGAAAGAAATTGCTGCAGGAGTTAACAAGTTGCTCCAAATGTACGCTAAGGACCATGGGGCTATTGACACCAGTCCTACGAACTCTCAAGTGGAGCTTTATACTTTACATTCCCCGGTTGCTTCAGGTTCCAGTTTGCCGCCGGGACAGAAGTCAGCAGTTCCGGTTTCTTTATCTTTTTCTGAGGTGGTGTCCAATCCGGTTGTAAGGTCTATGTCGGGCCCGAATGGGTCGGGTGTTTCAACACGAGAGCCTGGTGTTTGCACAGTGAGGCGCGGCAAGGAGGACATGGCTCGCGATTTGCTTGTATGGTTTGAGGAACCTGAATTCAATGACCGAAGGGACTTTACAGCAGAGGGACGGAAGTTACCGTTATCGTTACCGCTAAAGGAGCAAATAGCTAGGTACGATAGAATGTGTACTAGGTACAAAGCTTTACAGCTGGATAATCTTTTTTTGGGACGTTCCAAGGAGCTCAAGCAGGTGCCTAAGGGGCTCCGGTTGTGGAAGCACCCTATGGGCATTGAGATAGGTTCCGATGCCTACAAGGAACTGATTTCTTTGTTCAACCGAACGGGTCTTGATATGTTGGATATCATTATGAAAAACAATTCTAACAGGTTAGTTTCTTTACGGGAAGATATTTTAAAGTTGCATAACAACATTTGCTCTGATTTATTGTTTTTTCAATATGAGGCCTATTTTTCTAAAGTTCACAAGAAACTGAGTGATTTTGTGACTAAGAACAAGGCATTGAAAATTAAGAAATTGTCAAGGGATACTGTTGACTATCAGGCCAATACGGCTTATCCGCCAGGTCAGAATAAAAGTAAAAATAGTGGTGATGCCAGGGTTTCTTTTGGTTACGAAAGGAACCGGCCCCCATACAACGGCCGGGTTGATTCATTGCATGATGACCTAATGACTGAGGGTGTTTTTGGTGAAGTGCCTGACCAAGTTTTTGACGAAGTGGATTTTTTGGATCCACCAGTGGGACCGCGCAGGTCCGAGAGACTAATAAGCAAGGCCCAAACTAAGGGGTTTGCGAAGAAACAACAAGACTGGACAGGAGAAGGTCATTTAGGACATTTTTGAAAGCAAACAAATATGACTATGCCAGTTGTTGTGTTGACTCTGGGCGTGATTTGAATGTTATTTTCAATGATTGTTCTTGTGTCACTGCAGGTGTCACTGAATTGTCTGTTCAATCGATAGTTTCCAATCTCGAGGAAACTCGGGGGGATATGTCTATTGGTCTGACTGCCATGAATGGGGATTTAAATTCCAACTCCGATGGCAATTTGAATAGGGGGGTGGGGGTGAATATGGAGGGTTTATGTACCATTATTCATGAAATTTCGAGTCATGACAAGGCACTTGAGTCTGATGGATTTATTGAAGCTGAAATTGAAATGTGTAATTGTAGTGAAGTTGATAAGAATTGTACAAGTATAGACATGAATCCAACTTGTCAAATTCTTCACAAGAGAGAATTTTTTATTTACAACTACACAGAAAAAGAAATTAATGATGTTTATTTTCAGTTATTCACTAAGGGTATTAATTTTGTACCCTGTTTCAGACTAGATGTAGCACAATTGTTGATTAACTTGAGGCTTTTTACAAGGAGACTAAACTTAGAAATGTTTTTTCACAATAATCCTAGCAATTTTTTGAATGCTGAAACGTCTGGTCACAAGACACCCACAAGGAAAATTACTTTTATTCCACCACCTTTTGGTGAGGTTGTTGCCTTAGAAAAACTATTGGAATTTGAACTTAGGAAAATATGTAGTGATAGTTTCACTTGGATTGATAATTTAACACCACAAGAAAGGATGCTCCTAAAAGAGCTGAAGAATTCCAATTTTATCAGGTGTATGAAACCTGATAAGGGTGGTGGGATGGTGTTAATGAATAAGTTAGACTACATTGCAGCCATGTTAACTATTTTGGATGACTTTGAAACATACTCGAGGGTCTCGAGGAATGAAATCAATGTAGCCTACAAAAGGATTGATACATTTTTGTGGGATGCCTTGTTTCAAGGGGCCATTTCTGAGACAGAATATGATTTTTTGACGGTGAGGAACCCTGTCTTACCAAAAATTTTTGGTATTCCTAAGGTCCACAAAGGAGTAGCCAATCTGCAGTTCAGGCCTATAGTAGCAGCAAGGGGTTCAAAAACTGAACCCCTGGCCTCCTTTGTGGACTTTATTTGCAAGAAGGTATTTGACGAGGTTCCTCATGTTTTGAGGGACTCATGGCATTGTTTGGAGAGATTGAGGGAAGTCAAAGAAGATAGTAGTGTATATAGTTTTTTGTCAATTGATGGGGTGAACTTATTCTCTTCCATCCCACACAAGGAAGGTTTGGACATGTTCCGTGAGGGACTGTGGTTGAGTAATAAAGTGGACAAGGACAGGATTAATTTGACCTGTGATTTAATGGAATTGGTTCTATTGAATAACTTTATTGGTTTTGAGGGTGAATTATTTCAGCAACGTTCAGGAGTAGCAATGGGGGCTAGGTGTGCCCCCATTTTCGTGAACATGGTTCTTTGGATGTGGGAAAGAACTTATGTTTTTCCATCTAGTTTTATGACAAATGTCATTCTTTACAATAGGTTTCTAGACGACCTGCTTATTATTTGGAAAGGTGATGAACTCCAGGCCAAAGAGTTCATCGAATATTTGAACACTACTACTAGTTTTTTTCAAATTTACCTTTCATTGGGAGAAGGATAGCATAAATTTTCTAGATATAGCTATTACCAAGAACGGGGTAGGATTATCCAGTTCTATTTATAGAAAAGAAAGCTATTCGAACTCACTTCTACACTTTAAAAGTTGTCACCCTTACCACCAGAGGAAGGGTGTTGCCAAAGGGCAGATGGTGCGTTTATCAAGATTGGTGAGTGAAGATGAGTTATTTAAGCAGGAGATGTTCAAATTGATAGGGATGTTGATGGATAGGGGTTATCCGCTCAGATTGCTATTAAAGCTAAAGAGGGAAGTAGTAGACAAAGAGGTTCGCGATACTTACCAATTTTGTTGGGAACAAGCGAAGTGCACAAAGGCCAGGATGTAGTTGAAAGGTCTAAGGTGGTTGGAGCTTGTTTTGTTTTGAAATTTAATTAAAGAAGTGATGACATTGTCAAGGTGTTACATAGAATGTGGGAGTATTGTCTAAGTGACTCTACCAAAGGGGTATTGGGAGCCAACCCGAAGATAGTTTACAGCAAAGGTGATAATCTTAAAAGCATCATGGAGTGTGAGACCAAGAGCAGGGTACCTAGGATGTCTAAGTGTGGCTACTGTAGATATTGTAGGTATATAGCAGAAGGCCCATATGTGTGTATCAAGGGGTGGGGGCACACATTACCATGTCCTGGTAAATGCAATTGTAATACCAAGAATTTGGTATATGTGGCCTCATGCTCAACCTGTGATGCTTTTTATATTGGCATGACAACCCGTAGGTTGCGTGAAAGAATTGTGGAACACGTGAGAGCAATTAAGAAGAAGGATTTGCATAATGCACTTTATATTCACAGTGGGAACTGTAAGGATTTCAAGAAGTTTGTATTTTTCATTATAGACAGGGTTATGTTTGATCAAGGAGGTGACATCAGTAATAAAGTTGCCCTATTGGAGACAAAGTGGCAGTTGAGGCTTAATGCCACTAGGTACCCTGACATTAATGATCATATCTCCTTAAAGCCTGTTTTGAAATTTAGGGCTAGTATTATATAAAAACATTGGGCATAGGCACTAAAGTGAAGCAACAAACAATGGACGAGAAAATAGAATGATTAGATGAGAATATTTATTTTATTAATTTGTATTGCATTTGATGCATACACTGTTAAAAAACTGTTAGAAAAAATTTTTAATGTTGTAGAATATTTGTTTTAAATAACAATGTAGTACAAGGTACAAGCATATACATACACTAATTAATGAATGTGTTTTATATACATTTATTTTAGTTTAACTAATGTTATTTCAAAGTTGGAATTTACAATGTCAGACTTTATGAGAATTGTGATAGTGCTATGTTATTAATTAAGTTTAATTGTATTTAACTAGTTAATTAATTAATTGATGATTAGGTGACGTAATTTGTAATGAAAGTATATAAGCTGTGTTTTTTGTTTGTTACACTGACTCTGAGGAAGCCATTAATTTGGTGAAAGCGCTTAGTCGGTGAATAAATTGGATTATCCAAGGCCTGACGTGGTTGCTGTGTTTTGAGGCTGTGATCGAACTGTTTTATTTTACTTTTTATCCTGTTTTTCCGGATTTTTGTTTGTGTAAATTGTATTTATAGATGGATATGTTCACCCACATATGACAGCAGAGTTCTCTACTGTTTCCTTTCCTTCTGTCCAACTGCAGAAAACCAAAGTCATCCTTGTTGCTCAGTGATGTTTTGAGATGGGTGTAGTTTGGGTTATTTAGCTCCCTTTTAAAGGAAATTGTCCCAGTTATCCCTATTTGAAGCCAAAGATTTTCCCTGGCTGATGAGATAGCTGACTTGTACCTCAAGGCTTTTGTTCTGTTTTAAGACCATTGAACTTTTCATTAGGAAGTCTAATGCCTGAAGTATCTGGAAGCATCCTACCTGTTACGTGTTTTCTAAGTGAAGCAGAAAAAGATTCAGTCTAGTCAGATCACTGTCATGTGCTTTCTGTCCTTTATCCTGTCTTATACAACTTTGCAGTTTTGGTCTCAGTTACTTTACAGTCACAGTGCACATTTCTGGCATTTTGACCCATCACAGCCTTGTAGCAGGCAGGACTGTGTCCCAGCACCAGCTGGTCAAGCACTTTTTTCTTAACATTGTTGCTTACTGGCAGTCGGAGAGTTGTGGCATTCCTGACTTCCAACTAGCTGAATCACAGTTGCGTAGAGCTTTGAGGCAGGAAAAAAAATTAAATGTAAGAAAACAGCTGAACAAGAGAAGAGCCTTTTAGCATTTTGTTTGTCTGAAGTTATTTTTCTCTCATTTAGTCACACTATTGAGTACCTTAACATTCAGTACCACAATAAATAAGATAAGGCAAAACAAAAGCTGTGCATAGTACTTACTGGTTTGACTGAGACATTAACATCATAGCATGATCAGTGCTGCGGGATCTGTATATCCTGACCCATTTTTGATCTGTTTAAGTGGGATATGAATTTCATGGTCATATCGATTATTCATTTGAGCCTGATGATTCAGCAGTTCTTAAGTTCATTTCTTCAAAGATGCTTCTCTTGGTAGCTTTTACTTCTGCTCACATGGTTTCAGAAATTCAGGCCCTTATTTGTAGGAAAAATTATGTGCAGCATTTTGCAAAGATCGTGTTACCCTTTGGGCTGACCTGCATTTCTCCCCAGAAATGACATCAGAATTTTCATCAGAACAATCCACTTTTTTCTGTTAGCATTTTGTGGTACAAACCAAAGCGATGAGGATCCTTCACATCCTGCTTGTGTTCCATCATACCAGGCTTTAATTGTTAAAGGTGCATGATTAGGATGGTAGAACAGATGATGCTCATTGTAAAAGTCACTGCTGTTTTTAATTTCTCCAAGTCTTTTGGTTTTCTAATACCATGGCAGGAATGGACCCCATTCCTAAGTCAAAGTACGATTACAGTTCATGAAATTAGTATTGTTTCACTCTTGGATATTAGCCAAAATTACTCTTCACACCACCATCAGTGTGTCCAGTAATGACTCCTCCTGCAATTTGTACGGTGTTACATGAATTGGTAACATATCTAAATACGATTGTAAATTCTTTTTTATAAGACCAGTTGCACCTACTACTATTGGAACTGTCTGGATATCTTTCTTCCACATGGCTCTCGTTTCTGCCTGCAGATCCAGGTATTTTATGACTTTGTCTCTCTCTCTCTCTCTCTCTCTATGCAAGACACTTTAGTCACTAGGTGTGGCGATTTCAATGATCAATGCTACTTTTGTCTTCTTTTCTTGGACCACTATATCTGGTTTTCTAGCATCTGTCTCTTGAACTGTTGGTATTGGGTGATCCCATGTGATATAAACTTCATCATTTTCTATGATTCTTTGTGGCTCATGTTTCCAGTGTTTTTCAGCCACTTCGATACCATAATGTTTGCACAATCTCCAGTGTAACAATCTCGCCACATTATTATGCTTTTCAGTATACAGTTCCTCTGCCATTAGTGCATCACAACCAGCAACAAGGTGTGTGACTGTTTCCAGTTCGATGTTACAAAACCTACATATGTCTTTCTTCCACATGTTCAAGGGACTTTGTAAACCAGCGTGTACGTAGCCCACTGTCTTGTGCTGCCAATATTAACCTTTCATTTTTTGATGCGACTTCACCTCTCCTTAACCATTCCTGCGTTTGTTCTTGATCAACATGAGGCTCTTCCAGAAGTTTTCTGTACTTGCAACTATATTTATGTTTCTTCCACATTTCTTGCCTTCTCATCTGGTCCTTTATCTTAAATTCTTTCATGTGATCCTTGGCTCTGAGACGGCCAAATTGCAAAGCTAGAGGTCTCTAACAGTTCAAGGCCGAAACTCTATCCCACAATGCACCTCTACCTTCCCCAGATCTAATTTGCCGCTGCAACAGATCGTGTGTTTTTCTACAGCTCAGGCCGTTGTTACAGATAAGTGTGTTCTTTTTTTATAGTTTTGAACAGTTTTCAGGTGAAGAAAAAGTATTTGTGTATTTAACTTAAGGATAGGCTATCCTGCATTAAGGTTTTCTTTTTCGTGCTAGTTTTTTGCGCTAGTTGAGCAAAAAGTTGACAAAACTTGTGTTTCTTTTTGACGATTAGGCCCTGTTGGTGCCTTGTTAGTTCTCCCTATCCCATTTAGCCGAAGTTAGGCTTTCTTTAGTTTTTTTTTTTATATATAATTCTTTAGCCGGTTACACTTGGTTTTGTTTGCAAAAGCTAGTCTGTTTAGCCGAGTGGCTTTTTTGAGTTATTGTTAACTTAGCCGGTCAGGCTTATTTCCTTTACCAGGCTTTCTTCAACTGAGATATATTCTGATTGATGATATTGCTGACAAGAGAAATTATTGCTTTTTCTTTGGGGTTGCTATTAGGTGTTATTTGGCATAATGTCTGAAAAGGCTAAATCAAGGTTTAAAAAGTGCCCTAAATGCAACCAGAAGATGTCTATCACAGATGGTCATACCACCTGTGTTTACTGTTTGGGAGAGATTCATCTCCAGGAAATGTTCCATTTGCCATGGGTTCAGTACCAGAGTCTTGGCTGAGAGGAAGAGAAAGGTGGTTGAGCGTGGACTTGTCAAGTCTGCCTTTCAATCAGACTTGGATACTGCTTCTCCAGGGAAAACAAAACCTTTGTCAAAACCATCGTCTTCTGCAAGTTTGGATAGAAAGGGCTCTTCGGCTCTGAAGGTTTTGAAAAAGGTGTCTACCTCGGTTCCACAGTCCTTGGAGCAGTCAGTACAGGTAGTTGGTGGTCGGAGCTGGTCCCCAGTTTTGGAACCGGTCTCTCCGACTTTAAGATCTCCAATTCTGGGTTCACCGGCTCCTTCTTTAGCTTCCTCTCGAGCTACCAGACTGTCTGATTCAGACATGGATTGTGTTGTACATAGACTTTTACAGAATCCAGCGCTGGCTAAAATTCTGTCAGCTTCGGAGCCGACAACATCAGTTCCTTTGATTTCTGCTCCTCCGACTCGAGACATTGGAGCTGGAGGGGAGCCGTTCAGTCATTTGTGGAGCTGTCTGTATGGACACTCACCTCGGACCTGTCGGTACCAACAACCCTGATGTCTTCTGCTCTGGCGGCAGACTCTGGGAGCTGACACTCTCCCGTCGGCCCCAGGGAGGAGAGTCGAACCGATTCATCAGTTCTGACTCTTCCCCTTGGGGCCTCGGCGCAGATGAGCTCGACTCCCACCTTGGCTTGGAGCCTGCGGTCTTGGTGCAGGAGTCATCATCGGTGTCTTCGGACCCGGTTGCTTCATCGCACCGGAGCCATGGGGCCTTTGATGCCATGAAGATGGCTTTATCCCCCCGGAGAGCCACAACCTCTGAAATGGCCAATTCCTCCTGGAAAGCGCCGAATCCTCTCCGTCACTGCAGATCTACCGTAAGCATAAGGACCTGGAGCCTTGGGAAGCCCCATTGGGGGAACCCTGCTCTTCCGAGACCTCCCCAGAAGTTCCCACTGAGGAGGTCCCTCGGAAGAGGTTATGTAAGAGGAGACATTTAGATTCCCCATAAGAATCCATCACATCTGACACCAATTTGGAGGAATCAGAAGGGTCCCCTAAGTCCCCGTCTGAGGATATCTCCTTTGCGTATATCCTAGAGATCCATAAGCAGAGTAGTGACTGGCAGCCCCTTAACACTACTGAGGATGAATCAGTGCTCCTGAAGGCTTTTGGGTCTCGACCCTCCACCTCTTGGGTTTATCCGCCTTTCGATGAGTTGATGGACGTTTATCTCGATGGGCATGGGAGTCACCAGATACTATGGAGCCTGTTCCTAGGAGGCCCAACAAATACATCTTAGTGTCTCATGACAAATCTTTTTTATCCAAACCAATACCTGTTGATGGCATGGTGGTTGTGGCAGCTACTAAGAAAGAGATGTCTGAGACCTCTGTCTGTCCATCCTCCTAAAAGGGAATCTAGGATTATGGACAGATAAGGCAAGTGCATGTTCAAGTTCTATGACTTCGGTCCTTGAACTATCTAACCCACTTCACAAGGCTTCAAAGAGATGATCTGAAAGAGCTAGGAGATGCTCTCCAGGGTGCAGTAGCCTATACAGTGGTGGACAAAGTGATGTCTCAGCTTGCTACTTCTATCATTAACTCTTCCATGCACCTCGCATCTTACACAGCTGATGGGACGAGTAGGGCAGCGGGTACAGGAATAGCTCTTTGGAGACATTCCTGGATGCGCTTATGTTCCTTTGCAGAACCTTTCACGTCCTTTGTGAATGCCCCATTTGATGGTTCTTCCCTTTTCGGACCACCCTCACCAGATGTGAGCAAGACGGAAAGACTGTATCTGCCGTAGGTGTCCATTTTTCCACCCCTACTAGACCTTACCCTAAAGGTCAACGGGGATGAAAAATGTGGTTCTGCAAAGCCTAAGGAGCCTTTTCGAACTCACGAGGTGAAGCCTCCTCCAGGGGCAGAGGAGGGGGCAATGATGGAAGACAACACTCACGTGGCAGAGGGGGTCCACAGAACCAGAGCGACAGGGATCAGTTCCTTGTCAAGACCTATCAGCGCTTCTGAAAGGAGGCCCGACTGTCCTGCTCTGGAGGCAGTCGGGGGACATTTATCTTTGTACCTAGGTGCCTGGCTCAAAATTTCAAAAGACAGATGGGTACAAAATGTTATATCCAGAGGCTATTTCATCCCCTTTCATACGCACCCCAAACCAACAAAAGGAATCCTGGATGTTCCACCCAGCCTGCAGGATGTTGCCACAATAGAGGTTCAAAAACTATTCGAAAAAATTCATCCAATCAGTCCCAGCAGACCAGCAAGGATCCGGAACTTACTCAAGATTCTTTTTAGTGCTAAAGAAAACAGGGGACTGGAGACCAGTTTTGGACCTCAGCAGACTCAAGTATGTAGAAAAGAGAAAGCTCCAGATGGTCACACTTCAGTCTATACTCCCGTTCCTAGGGAAAGACAATTGGATGTGCTCAATAGATCTTCAGGATGCGTACTACCATATCAAAATGGCCAGGCTATCCAGGGATCACCTGTGCTTCAGGCTGGGAGCCAGTCATTTCCAGTTTCGGGCCCTACCCTTTGGTCTCACTACAGCCCCCAGTGTGTTCACCAAATGTGTAGCAGTGGTCATGGCTCACTTGAGACATCAAGGAATCCGTGTGTTTCCATATTTGGATGACTGGCTCCTCACCTCACCCACCAGGCATTAGCTTATTTGGGCAAGGGACACTACCTTAGACCTCTGTTTTCAACTGGGCATCATGATAAATTCAAAAATGTCTGCTTTATTGACGTCGCAGCATACAGTGTTTATAGGAGCAGACCTGGACACAGTCGACATGTCTTTAAAACTTCCTTCAGAAAGAGTGCTTGCCCTATGACATCAGATTGTAGATTTCCTTTCAAAACACAGAGCACCAGCATCACAGATTCTCAAGCTGCTGGGCACCATGGCAGCAGCTATCATTGCAATATCTCTGGTGAGATCTCACATGCGGATTCTTCAGTGGCTATTATCCACACAGTGGACTTTTCAGGACTTGCCAATGAATCGCCCAGTTCTGATAACCAACTCTTGTAAGGACGATCTTCGGTGGTGGCTAACGTCCGAATCGGTGACCATGGGACGTCCCTTTGTTTTTCCTGTTCCAGTTGCATCAGTGACCATGCCTCCCTGATCGGGTGGGGGGGGGGGCATTATCAGGGATGGACAGCCCAAGGTACTTGGCAGGTACACGAGGCTTGATTGCACATAAACGTCCTAGAGATGAGAGCAGTTCTCTTAGCATTGCAGTCCTTTCGACTCTCTTCCTCTGGGTAAAATTGCAATCCAGTCAGACAACATTTCCATAGTGTGGTATATAAATAAACAGGGCGGAACCAGATCTTTTCCCCTATGTCGAGAGACTCTGAGTACGGAAATGGGCAGAGTCCACCCAGTGCTTACTGATAGCAATGCACATCTCGGGGAAATCCAACTTGATAGCGGACAAACTCAGCAGAGCAATTCTGTTGCCTCATGAGTGGTCCCTCAAGAACGAAGTAGCGGAGATGATTTTCCACAGATTGGGGTCAGCCTTGCTGTGACCTCTGTGCGTTTCCCACAAACACCAAATGCAGCAACTACTTTGCCCTGATCCCTCAACAGGGACAGTCCCCGAGGGATGCACTCGTACATGATTGGCCCCTGGGACTTCTTTATGCATTCACTCCCTTTCCACTGATTCCCAGAGTTTTGCAGAAAGCCAGTTTTCTGGGCAGGACACTTATCTTAATAGCCCCATATTGGCCTTGTCAAATCTGGTTCCCCTTTCTGAAGCCTCATCTAGTAGAAGAACCTTGGATCCTGGACCCAGTGCTGGATCTTCTGACCCACTCGTCAGGAGCTCTTTACCCTTCTCTTCAGTCCATCAACCTGACAGCGTGGCTGCTCCAATTCCCAGAATAGCCAGGTTCCAAAATTTATCAAAGGAAGGTGAACCTATCCTTTTGTCTTCTCATAAGTCTTCCACCAGGAAACTATACCTCAGTAAGTGGAAGAGGTTTTCAATCTGGGCTCAGCAGAATAACATTGACCCCTTTCTAGCCTCCATATCGGATATCTTAAAGAGTTTCTGACCAAACTGTTCAACGAAGGAGCTGCAGCATCAACAGTCCGGGTACAACTCGCTGCTTTATCTAATTTCCACATAGGTGAATCAGGAAATGGTATTCTGTCCCACAAGATGGCAAAGGCTTTTTTGAAGGGTACAATGCATCTGAAACCTCTCATTAGATCACCTACTGCTCCATGGAATCTGAATTTAGTCCTATCCAAGAATATTCTCCTGCCATTTGAGCCCGCTTCTTCCTGTGAGCTGAAATATCTTTCTTGGAAGACCATTTTCTTGGTGGCCATTGCATCTGCATGCAGAATTTCAGAGTTGCAAATCCATTCAGTTAAGCACCCATATCTGATATTCCACAAAGATACGATTTCCCTCAGGATGAACCCTTCATTTTTACCAAAAGTTTGTTCAGAATACACGCTTAATCAGGCAATCGAATTACCCATTTTCTTTCCCAATCACACGAATCAATTGGAATATATGCTTCCCAAGCTTGACGTCCATAGACAACTTTGTTTCTGTTTAGACAGGACAAAAGACCATAGAAGAACTGATCAGTTCGTCTCCTCAGATTCCAAGAAAGGTGCAGCAGTATCTAAATGGCTTTCTGATTGTATATCCTTTATGTACCATGAGGCAGATGTTTCTTTAGACAGCAAAGTCAAGGCTCATTCAACCAGAGCCGTTTCTACGTCCATAGCCTTTTTGGCCAGACTACCTATTGACTCTATTTGTGCAGCTGCCACGTGGTCAAGGCCACATATCTTCATAGCTCACTACAAAGTAAACAAGGCCTCTAGGGACAGGGCTTCATTTGGTTCTGCTGTCCTTAGGTATTCCCATGAGCCACCCAAGATTGTGGTGCTGGGGACACTACCCATCACTAAGAATGAAGGCGAGATTGAACAACTTCACATAAAGAAGTTATGTACTTACCATAATGTTACATGTGAGTTGTTCTCGCCTTCATTCTTACGACGCCCCCCACCTACCCCCATCCAATGTCTGGAAGATCGAGGGGGGCTCTACGATGGTTTTGGTTCTTCTGAGGAGTTTCCTCTCACTAATTGTCCTTAGGATTTCCTTTGAAATCTGGTTTAGATTTACCACTAGTTGGCAGCAAACAAGATCTGTGGAAGGTAGAGGTGCATTGTGGGATAGGGTTTCAGCCTCAAGCTGTTAGAGACCTCGAGCTTTGCAATTTGGCCGACTCGGAGCCGAGGATCGGCTCCAAACCCATCAGTAAGAATGAATACTATGGTAAGTACATAACTTCTTTTGTTTTTAGCACATTCAGTTGCTGCCTGTTTTTTTTTTATCTTCTACTGGTTTAATTTCCATTTCTGCTTGACGTTGATAGGCTTCTGCTAAATTAAGCAGAGATGTCATCTTAGATTTATTCTCCTCATGTTTCAAAACTTTCACTACATTTGGATCCTGTGAGGTCAGCAGATGTGTGTAGTTCCACGATTGCAGATCTATACATGTAATCAATTTCAAGGAGGCCCATCCCTCCTTCGGAATGGGGAATGTATAATCTTGGTATACACTGATTTTTATAAATCATTTGGTGAGCCATGAAGCTTCCTCCTTGTTTTAATATCCAATATATTCAACACTTTTTGAGGCCAGTCCATCACTCCAAAACTATAAGTTAGGACAGGAAGAGCAATTTGATTTATGGCTTGGATCTTGTTCCTAGATGTCAATGCTGTTTTCAGGATGAATTTAAGTCTTCTAAAGTACTCCTTACTGAGTTTTATTAGTATTTGTTCATATTTTATTGCTGATTCTTCATCAGTTTCCAAGTATTTATGCACTCCCTCTTGCTCAAATTCTTTTATATCACATTATTGTCCCAAACTGATGTTTTCCTGGTGCTGCAGTTTTCCTTTTTTAAAGGTTGCTTTTGCACATTTATCAAGACCAAATGATATTCCAGTATCATCTGAAAAAGTTTTGACAACCAGCAGCTGTGCTTTTCAGTTCCTCATCTGATGAACTATACCGTTTTAAATCGACAGAGAAGATGAGAAGTCATTAGATGTTTTCTAGAAGCCAAATTGTAGCCATGGCCTAAGCTGTTAAATAAACAGCTTAATGGATTAATGGCAAGACAGAATAGCAATGGTGAGTCACCATGGAATATCCCCCTTTGGATTTTTATCCCTGGGATAATGATCTGTCCTTTATCATGGCTTAATTGCAAAGTGGTCTGCCACTGTTTCACAGTTACTGTAACATAGTCAATCAGTGCAGGGTGTATCTTTTACATTTTTAAGCACTCTTCTATCCATGAATGTGGGATACTATCAAATGCTTTTTTGTAGTCAATCCATGCCATACCTAGATTCTTCCCCTTCTTACAGTTCTCCACTATAACTTTAACAACAAATGATCCTTTGTTCCATATGACTTTCTTTTATTGCCCTTTTGTTCTACTGCCATAATGGAGTTTTCTTCTAAATGACTATAAACTCTGTGTCAATTCCCATGTATAGTTTATATGTCATCTGAAGACAAGTTATTATTCTATAATTTTTAGGGTAGCTTGCAGGTTCACTCTTAAGTAAGAGCATTGTTTTTCCTGTTGACCAGTGTGGTGTCTGTTCAGGGTGTGCATTTAAATAGTTCTTACTCAAAGCTAGATCCTCATGCAAAGAAGTTAATACTTTAAGCCAAAAGTTAGGTACTGCATCTGGGCCTGGGGTTTTCTAGTTAGAGGCTTTTCTCAACTTTGTTTCAAACTCTGTGGCTGTTATTTCATCCCATTTCATATCCTGTACCTTTAAACTTCTTATTCTTTCTTTTACTTCTGTCCATTTAGCATCTTTGTTCCACAGGATCTTCATAGATACTTCTCCAAAATGTATCTACTTCCTCTTTTTTTGGCAGTCTTTCAATTCCGTTTACCTTATTTCCCAATTCTCTATAAAACTTTTTTGAGTCATCAATAAATTGCTTATTTTGCACCTTTCCCTTATATTTATCTTTGTATCTTCTAAGTCTTTCCACCTGTTTTGAAATGTTTAGTTCACCTCCAATAGTGCATAATAGATCCTGGTCTGTTCTAATTCTGCGCATTGCTTTTATCACATATATCTTTCTTAATATTTTTGTTGATCTGTTCCCTCTTCTATAATCTTCTAACAGTGACACTTTTTGTCTTAGCTGCTTTATAGTTTTCTCTATTTGGTATTTCCATGGTGGTATTTGCTTTCGCCCCTTCTTTTCCCTCGCTACCCTGTGTTCCTGTGTATCAGTTATTAATTTAGCAGCACAGTAATATATTCTGTTTACTTCTGTTGTATTGCATGGATCTCTGTGGACAGTCCTAATTACTGTGTTCATTTGTTTTATCAAGCTTCTGACTTTTGGGGTTTTATTAACCTTCTGCAGTCTATTTCTCTCATTGATCTTGACATATCTTTGTCTATTAAATCAAGCAACTCTTCTCTTAACTCCTTTTCTTCCATACAGAGGGCACATCCCTTGTTTTCCGTTTCCTGCGGGCATTCTATAGAAAGTTCTATAGCATCTTCCTGTGGCTCATTCTCTTCAATTTCATCCTGCTGCCTGGGTCGAAGCCGACAGAACTTTAGCCAGCACTGGATTCTGTAAAAGTCTCTGTACCACACGAACCACATCCAAATCTGACAGTCTGGAAGCTCGAGAGGAAGCTAAAGGAGGAGCCGGTGAACCCAGAATTGGAGATCTTAAAGTCGGAGAGACCGGTTCCAAAACTGGGGACTGGCTCTGACCCAACTACCTGTACTAACAGTTCCAAGGACTGTGGAACCGAGGCAGACACCTTTTTTGAATCCTTCGGAGCTGAAGAGCCCTTTATATCCGAATTTGCAGATGAAGCAGAAGACAATGGTTTTAATGAAGGTTTAGGTTTCCCTGGAGAAGCAATATCCAAGTCTGATTGAAAGGCAGACTTGTTAAGTCCACGCTCAACCAGCTTCCTCTTCCTCTCAGCCAAGACCCTGTCACTGAACCCATGGCAAATGGAACAAACTTCCTGGAGATGAACCTCTCCCAAACAGTAAACACAGGTGGTATGACCATCTGTGGTAGACATCTGGTTGCATTTAGGGCACTTTTTAAACCCTGATTTAGCCTTTTCAGATGTTATGCCAAATAACACCTAGTAGCAACTCCAAAGAAAAAGCAATAATATCTCTTGTCAGCAATAGTATCAATCAGAATATTTATCAGTTGAAGAAAGCCTGGTAGGTTCATCCTTAGCATCTTTTTCCAAATATACTCAGCATCCCTCCTCAGCACATGTCCAAACCAGCGTAAGCATCCCTCCTCAGCACATGTCCAAACAAGCGTAATCTTGCCTCTCTGGCTTTGTCTCCAACCCTTCAAACCTGGGCTGACCCTCTAATATACTTATTCCTAATCCTGTCCACCCTCGTCACACCCAGTGCAAATCTTAACATCTTTAACTCTGCCACATCCAGCTCAAACTCCTGCCTTTTTGTCAATGCCACTGTCTCCAACCCATATAACATAGCTGGTCTCACTACCCTCTTGTAGACCTTCCCTTTCACTCTTACTGGTACTCGTCTGTCACAAATCACGCCTGACACTTCTCCATCCACTCCATCCTGCCTGTACTCTTCTTCACCTCTCTTCCACACTCACCATTACTCTGAACTATCGATCCCAAGTATTTAAACTCATCCACCTTCGCCACCTCTACTCCTTGCATCCTCGCCATTCCTCGCCATTCCTCTATCCTCCCTCTCATTCACACACATATATTCTGTCTTAGTCCTGCTGACCTTCATTCCTCTTCTCTCTAGAGCATATTTCCATTTCTCCAGGGTCTCCTCCACCTGTTCCTACTCTCACTACAGATAACGATGTAATCTGCAAACATCATAGTCCACTGAGACTCCTGTCTGATCTCGTCTGTCAACCTGTCCATCACCATTGCAAATAAGAAAGGGCTCAGAGCTGATCCTTGATGTAATCCCACCTCCACCTTAAACGCATCCGTCACTTCCAATACAGACCTCACCACTGTCACACTACCCTCGTACAAATCCTGTACCACTCTTATATACTTCTCTGACACTCCCGACTTCCGCATATAATACCACAACTCCTCTCTAAGCACTCTGTCATATGCTTTCTCTAAGTCTACAAAAACACAATGCAACTCCTTCTGACCTTCTCTGTACTTCTCCATCAACACTCTCAGAGCAAACATCGCATCTGTAGTGCTCTTTCCTGGCATGAAACCATACTGCTGATCACTAATCATCACGTCCCTTCTTAACCTAGCTTCCACTACTCTTTCCCATAACTTCATGCTGTGACTAATCAGTTTAATCCCTCTGTAGTTACTACAGCTCTGCACATCACCCTTATTCTTATAAATCGGTGCCAAAGCACTTTTTCTCCATTCCTCAGGCATCCTCTCACTTTCCAAGATTTCATTAAGCAGTCTGGTTAAAAACTCCACTGCCATTTCACCTAAACACCTCCATGCTTCCACAGGTATGTCATCTGGACCAACAGCCTTTCCATTCTTCATCCTCTTCATAGCTATCCTTACTTCCTCCTTGCTAATCCATTGTACTTCATAATTCACTATCCCCACATCATCCAACCTTCTCTCCCTCTCATTCTCTGCATTCGTCAACTCCTCAAAGTACTCTTTCCATCTGCTCAACACACTCTCCTCGCTTGTGAGTACATTTCCCTCATTATCCTTTATCACCTTTACCTGCTGCACATCCTTCCTAGCTCGGTCCCTCTGTCTAGCCAATTGGTACAGGTCCTTTTCTCCCTCCTTAGTGTCCAACCTTTCATACAACTCTTCATATGACTTATCCTTAGCCTTTGCCACCTGTCTCTTTGTCATGCACCTCATCTCCTTATACTTCTGTCTACTTTCTTCATCTCTCTGACGATCCCAATTCTTCTTTGCCAACCTCTTTCTCTGTATACTCTCCTGTACTTCCTCATTCCACCACCATGTCTCCTTGTTGTCATTCCTCTGTCCAGATGTCATACCAAGCACATTTCTAGCCATCTCCTTTACTAGATCTGCTGTAGTAACCCAGCTATTTGGTAACTCTGCACTGCCACCCAGTGCCTGTCTTAACTCATCCCTGAACTCCACCTCACAATTACCCTTTTTCAATTTCCACCATTTGATCCTTGGTGTTGCCTTCACACTCCTCCTCCTCTTCTTGATCACCAACGTCATCCTACAAACCCCCATCCTATGCTGCCTAACTACACTTTCCCCGGCCACCACTGTATAGTCTCCAGTCTCCTTCAAACTGGCCCTCCTACATAAGATATAATCCACCTGTGTGCATCTTCCTCCACTCTTGTATGTCACCCTATGCTCCTCCCTCTTGTTAAATACGTATTCACCACAGCCATGGCCATCCTTTTTGCAAAATCCACTACTGTCTGACTTTCTGCATTCCTTTGTTTAACCCCATACCTACCCATCACTTCCTCATTCCCTCCGTTTCCTTCACCAACATGCCCATTGAAATCTGCTCCAATCACCACTCTCTCATCCTTGGGTACAGTCATCACCAATTCATCCAACTCACTCCAAAATTTTTCTTTCTCATCCATCACACACTCAACTTGTGGAACATATGCACTAACAACATTCATCATTACACCATCAATTTCCAGCTTCATAAACATCCCTCTATCCGACACTCTTTTCACCTCCAAAACACTCTTAGTATACTGTTGCTTCAGGATAACTCCTACGCCATTTCTCCTCCCATCCACACCATGATAAAACAATTTGAACCCACCTTCGATGCACCTAACCTCACTCCCCTTCCATCTGGTCTCTTGCACGCACAATATACCAACCTTCCTTCTGTCCATCATATCGGCTAGCTCTCTCCCTGTACCAGTCATAGTACCAACATTCAAAGTTCCGACCCTCACTACCACAGTCATAGCATTTCTCCTCTCTTCCTGCCTTCAGCCATTCCTTCCGCCTCTTCTACTCCTTCGGCCAACAGTAGCCCAATTTCCGCCAGCACCCTGTTGGCTAACAGTACTGGTGGTGGTCGTTGTTAACCCAGGCCTCCACCGATCCGGTATGTAAATATTTACTCGTGTCCGCATGAATTATTTAGCAAAGTTTTACGCCGGATGCCCTTCCTAACTCAACCCTCCCCATTTATCCGGGCTTGGGACCGGCACAAAGAAATGCACTGGCTTGTGCATCCCCAGTGGCTGGGTTGAAGAAAGCCTGGAAAAGGAATAAGCCTGATCGGCTAAGTTAACAATAACTCAGAAAAGCCACTCAGCTGAACAGACTAGCTTTTGCAAACAAAACCAAGCATAACTGGCTATAGAATTATAAAATAAAACTAAGGAAAGCCTAACTTCAGCTAAACAGGATAGGGAGTACTAACAAGGCACCAACAGGGCCTAATTGTCAAAAAGAAACACAAGTTCTGTCAACGTTTTGCTCAACTAGCGCAAAAAACTAGCACAGAAAAGAAAATTTTAATGAAGGATAGCCTGTCCTTAGTTAAATACACAAATACTTTTTTCTTCACCCGAAAACTGTCCAAAACTATAAAAAAGAACACACTTATCTGTAACAATGGCCTGAGCTGTAGAGAAATGCACAATCTGTTGCAGCGGCAAACTATATCTGGGAAAGGTAGAGGTGCATTGTGGGATAGGGTTTTGGCATAGAGCTTCACAATTTGGCCAACTCGGAGCCGAGGATTGGCTACAAACCCATCAGTAAGAATGAAGGCGAGATTGAACAACTTCACATGAAAGAATTTAAGATGAAGGACCAAATGAGAAGGGAAGAAATGTGGAAAAAACATATAGTTACAAGTATAGAAAACTTCTGGAAGAGCCTCATGTTGATCAAGAACAAATGCAGGAAGGGTTAAGGAGAGGTGAAGTCGCATCAAAAAATAAAAGGTTAATATTGGCAGCCCAAGATAGTGGGCTACGTACACGTTTGTTTCCTCTAATTTCTCTATTAATCATTTTGTTTATCTTGTGTCTGGAAATTCTGGGATTTTTACATAATAGTTGACAATATATAATTTCTTTCTTATCCTCAATAGCCCATTCTATAGTCTTTATGGCTCTTCTTTGGACAATCAGTTTTTGTCGTTTTTGTGGACTTCTACTTCCTTCTACAATGGGGGGGGGTATGCTCGCCCTAAGCCTGGCCTGGCCCCATTGTAGGAATGTTTCCATATTTTGGGGATTCTTCAGTGTCATTTTTTTCCAGTTCTGGCACCAGTGCACCTAACAGGATTGGGCACTTTTTCATCCCGGGTCTTGTGCACCCAGCTGTGTCTTTTTTTTTTTATTTTTGATTTACTTCTGTCCATGATATATGCTATATAAATACAGTCTATATACATCAATGTCACCTTGGTGAGATTTTTTGAAAAACAGGGTCCACCTTGTGAAAGTACTCACCAAGACTTGAGGATTAATTCAACTTCAGCACTACTGCTCTCCTTTGCTTGCTGACTTTTCATCTTTCCATCACTGCTGTAGTGTAAATCATAACATGGGGATTTATACTGCCCAAAGCAACTATCAGGGCCACATCATTTTTTTTTTGCTTTGTTGGAGTCATTGCAGTGTATTAAATTTGTCAGTTGGGGAAGCTTCTGAAGCCACTGTCATCCCTTGGAAATGTCAGCAAATCTCCTTATAGCGAACAAATTTGATTTTCACTTTGTGTTTTCTGCCTTAGATCAGCACATAAGATGTCCAAGTGTAGACGGTTTCTTTTAATAAAATGCCACTTTTGAAAAAGGAATGAACCTTTAGTGTTTCTTAAAGCATTAAAAGCATTTGTCCTTAGGTTGTGAGAGTGATCGCAGAACCCCGATATCCTGAAAAGAGGGATAACAATTCAGGTTTGAAAGCATCCATAGGCAAAAAACATGAAGTGGCTGCAACCCCATCAGTTCTTTAGAGGTACAAGTTTGTCAGTCTTCAGCCCTGTTTTTATCCATCTGATATAGCCCCCTTATGTTAATGTCCTTCAGAAACTGACATTGGGATAGTGGTGTCCCAGTTTCTACAGGCCTTTTTTAAAAATGAGTGATGTCACAGCCAGATGCTAGACCTTAGGCTTCCACAGGTTGTTCACCGATTTCTTAATGTACTGAGAAGATGTCTCTGCTAATATACCAGCCTTTTTCATTCAGTTGCAAATCAAGAAATCAACTTTTTGGACAAAAAATTGAGTCAGGTCTTCTAAACTTACACTGGACAGGTTTCATTGTGTCATTTCTGCAAAGGACTGTCTTTGCTGTCTTTCTCTGTCATTGATTGCATACATTTCAGAGAAGAATATGTCATGGCATGGCAGAAGAATCCATGATTATCATAGTGATCAGTAGCCTTAGCTATATGGTTTATGTCCTGCTAAGAATATAACAGACGACCAGCTTCTAAAGCTTCAGTGTCTTCCACGCACCCAAACTGTCAGGCAGCTTGGACTGAGATGATTAAAAGACAAGTTTGGGCTACGAGCCCTTTGGAGGTTTACTCCCTCTGTAGAGTATACTCCTCTAAGGCTTCAAGGATTGATGGCTGACTTGGTGCAGTTCTTTTGCTGGTTAGATAAGTTTCCTTTGGGGAAAAAACTTTACATTTTCTAAATTTTGCGTTTTCTCACTTTCTACAGTAGAAAAATTATTTTAAAGCTAGGAGTTTTGTGTTTTAAAGGACTGTAATGAGGTTGTCATACTTTTGCCTAAAAGTTGTATGAAGTAGCTGAAAACCCTTTTTTGTGGAGAACTTGTTTATTTTATTTTTTAGGGGAGCTGGCAAAGTTTTCTTAAGTGTATTTTACTGTGTTTTTCTGTGAAAAGTAACTTTTAAAGACTTGTAGTTCTTACCAGCATTTACCTCTTGCCTTCCCTGGGAAAGAGTTGCCATTTTTGGCTTGTCCATGGAACAAACTGCCAGTCCCATTGTCAATCCTCCTTCCAGACACAGAAAAAAAGCAAACAGCCTTTGCTACCAAGGCAAGCTAGCAATTTTCTTCAGCCACAAGTGGGCGACTGTGCTGTGGTTATTTCTTGTACCTCAGACCACTCATCTTTTATGCAGGATCCCTCTGGTATAACACCTACAACCACTATGGACCAGGGGTTAGTTGCATCCTCTGCAGCTGTTGGGATCTATGTAGAGGGCAAGAGAGAGCAGCTCTTATTGGTCCTGGGAGAGAAAACAGGGAAGGCTTCCCTGTTGTATCAGAATTCTGTGCCCATCCCTGGGTAAGCTGTTTCTGACATTGCTGACACAGCTGGCCCTAGTTTTTCTGTCAAAATGAAACAGAAAACTAAGCATGTGTCTACTCTTCCTCAAATTTCCTTAGTAGTAGTTTACTGGATCTGGCTTAGGGTTAAATTCAGGCTATTGATCCTTTCTGTGAAGTAGTTTCTGGTAAAAGAAAGGATGATACCTCTTTTCCAGAAGAGATTCCAGATTCTGAATCTAAACCGGAAGATGAAGGGATAGCTATAGAGTTTTCTCCTTAGATTTCTGATTCAGACTCAGAGGAGATTTCAGTTTCTGATCTTTCCTGTGGGGGTTTCTCTTTCTCTGAGACTATTGCTAGAATGTGACAGTGTTTCCAGTGAAAGGACACTGAGGTTCCTCAGTCACGTAGAAGATGCTATGATATGCTACAGAACAAATTTCCAGAACTTTCACCCATTCCACCAGTTCTGTTAACTCTAGAGGTTGTGTGCATCACTATCAGTAATTTTCCTGACAGTCAGCCTGCTGCCCATAAAAAGGCACATAGGAAGTGTAAAGGTCCTCTTTCTTTTTAAGTTTTTATATACTGCAGCGGTAGCATTGTCACCTCACAGCAAGAGGTTCTCCCGTTCGATTCTCGGCTGGAGCGTCTTCTGTGTGGAGTCTGCATGTCCTCCCCGCGGTCGAGTGGCTGACGTTCAAAAGACCTCCGTGAATGGGCGTGCCTTCGTTGAAGGTTGGGCGTCGAGTTGGCACCTTGGCACTGTAAAAATCTACTGCCACTTATTAGCAGACCAGAGTTCCACTGTGGCGACCCCTAACCGGGAAAAACTGAAAGAAGAAGATATACTATTCCCATATCTGACCCAGCAGCTACAGCTTTAGTTGATCCCACTTCTGCTAAACACTTAGTTAATCCTAATTCTACTCTTTCAGATAAGGATGTGAATGATGTTGGTAAGTATTGGAAAAATGTATACTTTGGCAACTTTAATTTTCAAAATTTTGAATCGTCAGGCTCATATGTTTGTTCTGACTAATTGTGAATGTATGAGGAATGTTATATCTGCAGTTCTTTATTGTGAGGAAAACTCTGCTTTAAATAATTTAGTTTTTTCTGTTACACAGGTCACTACTGATTGTTTACATTGTGTGTTCGATTCTGTTAACACTTCTTTCAGGTTAGTGGCCACTGGTATTGTTTTAAGGAGGTTTTCATGGTTTCATTCTCATAACCTCCCAGATGATGTTAAAACAATATTTTAAATTCCCCTTTGGCTAAAGATTAGTTTTTGGACCCTCTGCTGCAAAGGTGATCAAAAATGTGATGAAAGGGGTAAGCTGATCCAGGTAATCTCTAAGATTTTTTCAGCCATCCTTTTAAAATTTTCTAAGGGATTCTCTAACTCCTCATCCAGTTTTGGCAAAAAGCATTTTGAATAGTCTCAACAAAGTACAGGGAAACCGATGTTCAAGAAGAAATGACAAGAGGTTCCAAAAAAAGCCTCAAACCTCCCAAAACCAAGGATATTCCAAGTCTGAATCAAGACCTTTTGACCCCCCTCCAACCCTGACCCCTTTTTTGTTTCCAGAAAGTCTTAATCTCAGTTTTTCCATTTGGCAAAAGATAGTTTCAGAAAATGGGTTCTGAAGATCATTTATCAGTGTTACAGATAGCATTGGTAAGAATTTCCTCCTTTTCAGATGATTTATTCCTAATCATCAAGATCAGACTCTGTTTCCACCGGTTCTTCATCACATGCCCCAAGGAGTGACAGAATCAGTTCTTCCTTCCCAGACGTGGAAAGGTTTTTGTTTAAGGGATGTTCTTGGTGCCATGCAAAGGAAATGCTTGGAGGCCAGTCCTGGATCTTTCTTTCCTAAGCCTGTTTGTGATAAAATTCACTTCACCACCTGTTACCTCCTCTTCTTTTTTCAAGTTTCCTGAGTATACTAGACTTAAAAGATGCTCATTGCTTCATATTCATGCAGCCTTCAGATGTTTCTTAACATGATCCAGCAAACTCAACCTTATCAGTTTTCTGCCTTACCCTTTGGACTATCTACTGCACCAAGAGTGTTCGCAAAGTGTCTAGCTCCAGTTATAGCTCATTGCAGGCTGCATTTTTCCATATTTACTCAACTTTGTTATTTTTGCAGTGTCATTTTCAAAGTGTCAGGAATCTCTGTGTATCTTTTGGGTGAAGGATCCCTTACACAAGCTGGGATTCCATTGGGAACATTCAGAAATCTTTATTGACTCCTTCACACATGATTATGTCCTTGAGATATCAGCAAGACACCTCATTTCTGAGATTTTCTTCCACATGAAAAAACAGATATAAATCTAAATCTATTTCTAAGGCCACTCAAACTTCAGTCACTGAGTGGGAATACATCAGGAATTTGGATCTCACGGCTCTTGTGATTCTCAATAACCTTAGCAAGACTCCACTTGAGAAAGATACAGTAGTATTCCCAGCGGCAGTATACCTTGTCTTTCCAAATATCATTGCTGGGGTTTGTCAGAAGATAACTCATTTGGTGCTGTCAGCATTTATCCTTAAATCCAGGTCTCCTCTTCTACCTCCCTGTTCCAAAGTAATCAAGTCACCACAGATGTTTCAGATTTTACTTGGGGGGCAGTTTTAGGAGGGTTAAAAGTGCAGGTTGTATGGGACACCAAGGACTTATCTTTCTTCACCAGGACTTCTTCAGGTTGTTAAAGACAATACCACAGTCATGTGGTGCATATACAAGCAGGGGGAAACCAGGTTGTACCCCTTTTGTAGGTTAGACACATTAACTTTGGGTATAGCTTCACAGCACAGTCTCACTCTTCAGGCACACTACATTCTTTCAGAGCAAAACTGTGGTAGACAAACTGAGCAGGACCAGGGCAGACCCTCACAAATGGAAACTTGATAAGGGGGTGTTCTAAGATGTGAGCTGTCTGTGGGGAGTTTCTTGAGTAGACCTCTTTGCCTTCTCTCTGAGCAATCAACTGTCAAGAATCTATTCTAGAACTCCATGCAAGGCGTGGAAGACAGATACATTTACTTTTCCTTGGACAGGAATGTTATTGTATGCTATGATGTTTTCCACTAATATCCAGGGTACTTCTGAAGATTCAGAAGGCATCCCCCAAGATTGCTGTGGTGACTTCCTGCTGGCCCAGGCAATCATGGTTCTGCCTTCTTTTGGAAATGGCCAGGGGCAGTTTCCACAAGCTTCCTCACAGACTGCATCTACTCGCACAAGCAAAGGGGTGTTTGATGCATCCAAACATCAGTCAACTTCACTCGACTTACTGGATGATAGGGTCTTAATTCCTTTTATGTACATGTTTTATTGAGGACCCTGTAGCAGGTTCTGATGGAGGCAAGAAAGATTGCTGCTAGAAAATCTTATGTTAGCAAATGGGGAAAAAAAAGTTTCTAGTTGGTGTCAACAACATACCCAGCAGGGCTAGTTGTTCTCTGTTTTTTACAGTATTTGTCTAAGCTACTATCCTGTGGCTTTTTTTGTTGCTCTATCAAGGTTCATTTATTGGCCATTATAGCATATCTGACCATGGATCCTCCTCTTTCAAAGCAGTCTCATGTCAAAATGTTTTTGAAAGGGGTTTTGCACAAGAGACCTCCAAGTAAACCAGTGGCCCTCCTTGGGATCTTAATTTTGTGTTAGAGAAGCTAACACTTGCTCCATTTGAACCAGCTAACTTGGCTGACTTGAGGTTCTTAACATGAAAAACAATTTTACTAATTGCGTTGTCCTTATGAGAATCTCCGTTATGGTGAGTCAACTCTGTTTCATTTCCCGCGGGTATAGGGTTCCTCCTTTTATGGCTAAAGTGGTATTCAAGTTTACTTTAAGCAAAACTATCAATTTCCCATTTTTCTTTTCTGAACTTAAAGTTGAAGGAGAAAGGATACTCCATACCTTGGAATGCCCCCAGACAACTCGGGCACTGCCTTGACAGAACTAAATCTTTCATAGCTTTGGATCAGTTATTAATTTCTTGTGAAGGTAAGAAAAAAGGACAACCGGTTTCAAAATAGACTATTTCCAAATTGTTTCTAAGGCTCTTACCTTTGTTTTACTCACCATAACAAAACTATTAGATGTTGTTTAGTCCAATCTCACCTTCATTTTTACATATGGGTTCAGAGCCAATCCTCAGCTCTGGCTCAGCTGATTTACAAGCTCGAAGACTTCTTGTTGGCTCATGGCTAAGCAGGTATCCCATAGTGCACCAGTACAAACCCCAGATTTTGTTTGCCGCGTCGACGAGTTCAGTTGTGCTTCTCTTGGCTCTAGCCAAGTGTCAACATTTTTCCATTTAAAATTTGTATTAGTTATTACTGTGTTGTAAGGTGCTATTATCCTAGACAGTAGTGTTGTTTGCCCCTTTTTGGTGCTTTCTTAGCTTAAACTTGTTGTTAGTCTGGTATCCTGTGTGCCAGTTTAGAGTTCTTTGTAGGCGCCATTGCGTTTTTTTTCCTTATGTAGTTTAGTTGTGGCGGTTTTCTGTTGCTAGTTAACAGGGGCTCCTGTTATTCTGTTGCTTTTTCTGGACCATTATTGGCAGCTTAGTTTCCTTAATCAGAGATTGTATTTTTGGCGGGGAGCCGCTGGTTATTTGTTAAGGATTGGAGTTCCTCCCTTAGTATGTTAGTTTTTTTTTTTTTTTTTCTCTCAAATTGTTACCATTTAGAGTAATATACAATTTTTCTGTGTGTGTGAGTTTTCTGGTCTGTTTAAATTAGAAGACCTAGCTTTCTGTTCAACTGGGCTAGGCCCGTTTAAGTTAGAGGATCTAGTCCTCATGGTACTTCCTTCTGTAGGGCTAGGCCCGTTTTAGTTAGAGGACCTAGTCCCCTCCTCCTCTTCTGCTTCTTCTTCCTTTCCTGTTTGTGTGTGTGTGGGAAATGTTGAAAGAGAGTAAGGAACACAAACCTTCGGGTTTTAAGAAGTGCATGAAATGCTCCCAAACGATGTCTTTAATGGGTGGCCACAGTAGCTGTGTCTACTGTTTAGGGGCCATCCACCTGCAGGAATCATGCTTGCTCTGCCATGCGTTCTCTCCTAGGGTGTTACAGGAGAGAAAAAACAAGCTTATACTCAAGGCTCTATTAAAACCATCTTTTGAGGGGAAGTTCTATCCAGTTCTTCGGCTTCCTCCAAGTCTGGCAAATGTAAGTCTTCAAAAAGGCCTTCTCCGGCGCTGGCTGGTGTCTCGGAGTCGCCTTCTAAACAGTCAAAATCTGCATCTTTGACTCCACTGCCTTCGGAGCCGAAGGAGAGCACCATTGTGGTGATAGTCAGTTCCAAGTGTTTAGGAGACTACCTCTGAACTGAATGAATCAGCAATTGAATCTGCTACTCTGAGCCTGTCTGTGGATTCCCTACTGGTTTCCATGTTACTGAAGTCTCCAGTACCCCCTAGATCAAGATCCCCTTCTATGTCTTCCAGATCTTCCAGGAGCATTTCGGAAGAAGATGTGGAGAGGGTAGTGTTGAGACTCCTGAAGTCATCTGCCTTACCAAAATTATTGTCTGCTCTGACTCAGTCTGCTCCAGAGCCACTCGATCCAGCTTTGCCCTTGTCTGCTATTCCTCCTCCGAGCCATGTTGGCCCTTCAAAGCCGGATTGCTTGTTGCCACCGGAGGTACTATTGGTTCCAGCTCCCTTTGTCGCTGCTTTGGAGCTGGGTTCGGCTCCGACATGCTCAGTGCCATCCGTCGTGTCCAGAGGCCGAAGCTTTCCTGTCGGCGCTGACAGGGAGGGTTGTAATGTTCTTCATTTCTGAGCCTTCCTCTTGGGGTGTCGGCCAGGGTGAGCTCGAACCCTGCATATATCTCAGAGACGATGGCTTTGGCTCTGACGTCAACCTTTGTCTCTCCGGAGCCAGGGTGTTTTTCGGAGATGAAGAGGTCGGCGTTTGAGATGATGAGGAGCGTGCTGTCTCATTCTCCAGCCCCTACCAGTGGTGCCAGCACTCTTCCCCTGAGAGCATCCACTTCAGTCTCAGCCCCTACTCTCTCCAGAGACAGCAGAGGCCCTCAGCCCCAGGAGCCATCAGCTGGTGGCCACCACTCTTCCGAGGCCTCCCCGGAATGTCCTTTTGAGGAGCCTTCCCAGAAGAGGCTATGTAAGAGGAAGAATGTTGAATCCCAGGATGAGTCCTTGACATCAGACACGGACCTTGAGGAGTCGGAAGGGTCCCCCAAGTCGTCCTCTGATAATGCCTCATTCGTGGACATCTTGGAGATACTTAAACAGAGGTGCGACAGGCCCACTGTCAACCCTTCTGATGAGGAGTCGGTGTACCTGAAGGTTTTCGGGTCTCAACCTTCTGCCACTTGGGTGTCTCCACCTTCTGACGAACCGATGGATCTAGTTAGTCTAAAGGTGTGGGATACTCCTGATGCCGTGGAGGCAGTCCTCAGGAGACCTAATAAGTTTCTTTCTGCCCCTCCTGGTAAAGAGTTTTTGTATAAGGGTGTTCTCGTAGATGCCATGGTGGTGGCGGCGGCCACAAAGGAGGAGCTGGCGGAGACCTCTTCCTCTGTTCATCCGCCAAATAAGGATTCTCGACAGATGGACAGATTTGGGAAGCGTATCTTTAGTTCAGCGGCATTTACCCTTCGATCATTGAACTATCTCACTCAATTCACGAGATTACAGAGGGATCTCCTCAAGGAGTTAGGAGATTCTATACAAGGTGCGTGTACTGAGGGAGTCCCTGACAAGATCTCTGCTCAGTCATCCACCTTAAATTCTATAGTAAACTCCTCCATGCGGCTTATCTCCTATGTGACTGATGGAGCAAGTAGAGCAGCGGGTTCAGGAGTTGCCCTGAGGCGTCACTCCTAGATGCACTTGTGTAGTTTTGCGAAACTGTTCAAGTCTACTTTCACCAGCGCCCCATTTGATGGTTCCTCATTGTTTGCTTCTAAGGTGAAGGACACACTCACTCAGTGTGAGCAAAAAGGAAAGACGCTTTCTGCCGTGGGAGTACGTTTTACTGTTCCCTCTCGACTGTACCCCAAAGGTCAAAGGGGCAGTAAAATGTGGTTCAAAAAGTCCCAGAGGGTCTTTCCAGGCACACAGGGTGAACCATCCTTTAGAGGAGGAGGAGGAAATGAGAGACGTCGCCCTAGAGGCAGAGGCGGTCCGCAATACCAACAAGGCCATGATTCCTTTCGGGGACGGCCTTATCAGTGCTCCTGATGTGAGGCCCAACTGCATTTCTCTGGGGCCGGTCGGGGGTCGCATTTCTTTGTATCCAGAAGCCTGGCTAAATATCACTCAAGACAAGTGGGTACAAAGAGTTACCAGAGGCTATATCATACCCTTTTCCCTTCCACTGTTTGTTCCCAAGAAGATCACAGATGTACCACCCAATCACAGGGATCAGGCAATTGTGGAGATCAACAAGTTGCTTTTAAAAAGAGTCATCCAGTCCATCCCAGCAGACCAGATAGGATCTGGAACTTACTCCAGGTTCTTTTTAATACCAAAACGAACCTGAGATTGGAGGCCAATATTGGACCTCAGCAGGTTAAACAAATCCGTGAAGAAGGGCAAGTTTCGGATGGTAACTCTGCAGTCGATTCTCCCATTGTTAGAGAAAGACTATTGGATGTGCTCTCTAGATCTCCAAGACGCCTACTACCATATAAAAATGGACAAGGTGTCCAGGAGCCATCTACGCTTCCAGCTGGGAGCCAGTCATTATCAGTTTTGTGCTCTGCCCTTTGGTCTCACCATAGCCCCCAGGGTGTTCACCAAATGCATGGCAGTAGTGACAGCTCACCTGAGACGTCAGGGATTCCAGGTGTTTCCGTATTTGGACTGGCTTCTGACTGCCCCCACCAGGCATCTACTCTTCCAAAACAGGGACGCCACTATTCAACTTTGTGCTCAGTTAGGGATCTCCATAAACTGGGAAAAATCTGCATTATTGCCCTTTGATTTTTATAGGAGCAGAGGTAGACACAGTGAACATGACCACTCGTCTCCCCACCGACAGGCCACAAAACTTAATCTCTCAGATTCAACGTCTTCTCCCGTTGCGGAAGGTCAAAGTGAAGTGGGTTCTTCAGCTCCTCGGGACTATGGCTTCCACCATTCTATTAGTACCATTAGCCAGGTTTCACATGAGAATTCTCCAGCGGCTTCTTTCTTCCCAATGGTCCTTCCAGTATTTCCCGCTGAGTCATCCTATCCTGCTGACAGATTCATGCAAGAAGGACCTTCTTTGGTGGATAGCCCCCAACCAGTTGATCATGGGCGCCCCCTTTTTTCCTGCCCACCCTGTTGCCACTGTGACCACGGATGCCTCCCAGATCGGGGGGGGGGGGCATTATCTCGGCAGGACTGTCCAAGGCACATGGCAAGAACACGAGGTTCACCTGCATATCAATGTTCTGGAGAGGAGGACAATGCTCTTGGCATTGCAAGCACTTCAAGACGTTCTTCCTCTCGGGACTATTGCGATACAATCAGACAGCATGTCGGTAGTTTAGTATATCAACAAATAGGGTGGTACCAGATCTTACCCACTCTGTCGAGAGGCCATGCGAGTTTGGGAATGGGCGATTTCTCCCCAGTGCTTTCTGGTTGCAATGCACATTCCAGGGATGACCAACGTGATAGCCTACAAGCTCAGCCGGGTGATCCTACTGCCTCACGAGTGGTCTCTGAAACAGGAAACAGCGGAACAGATTTTCCACAAATAGGGACAGCCTTGCTGCGACCTCTTTGACAGCCCAGTCAATACCAAATGCAGCAGCTATTTTTCCCCTCATTCCCCCTCTGGGGGAGAAGCCCAGAGACGCTCTGACTCATGATTGGCCCATGGGACTTCTGTATGTTTTTCCTCCATTTCCTGTCATTCCCAAAGTGATTCAGAAAGCCAGTCGGCTGGGAAGCAAATTGATCCTCATTGCTCCTTACTGGCCTCGTCAGGTCTGGTTCCCCTTCCTCAAGCCTCCTCTCCTGGACAATCCTTGGATCCTGGACCCAGCTCCAATCTGTTGACTCACATGTCAGGTTCGCTACATCCCTCAGTCCACACCCTCAAGTTGACAGTGCAGCTGCTCCGGTTCCATCCCTAGTCAGGCTTCACAATGCATCATCCTAAAGTGTCACATATTCTTATGTCCTCCCATAAACCTTCAGCTAGGAGGCTGTATGGCAGTAAATGGAAAAGATTTTCTATTTGGGCTCAGAAAATGAATGTAGATCCCTACACTGCTTCTATCCCTGTGATTTTGGAATTTCTCTCTGAGCTTTTTCAACAAGGAGCTGCCGCTGCCACTATCAGAGTCCAATTGGTGGCAATTTCTCATTTTTACTTAGGGTTTCCAGATAACAGTTTAATGTCTCATAAGCTATGCAAGACCTTTTTGAAAGGAATCACTCTTTTGAGACCACCACTGCAAGAACCTGTGGCTTCTTGGGATTTAAATTTTGTGTTGTCCAAACTGACATCTTCCCTGTTTGAACCTTCCCACTCATCTTCATTGAAATTTTTGTCTTGGAAGACTTTGTTTTTGGTAGCTATCACGTCAGCTAGACTGGTTTCAGAGGTACAAGCCTTGTCTGTTAAGCCACCTTATTTGATCTTTCACAAAGACAGGGTGTAACTGCGTACTAATCCCTCCTTCGTCCCAAAAGTCTGTTCCCCTGCTACCTTAAATCAATCCATAGAACTCACAGTTTTCTTCCCTAATCACGGTAATGCAGCTGAATACCATTTTCATCAGTTGGACATTCATAGACAACTACGTTTTTATTTACAGCAGACCAAGGAATTTACGAAATCAGATCAACAATTCATTTCCTTTTCTGACTCCAGATTGGGCTTACCAATTTCTAAAGTTACACTATCTAACTGGATTTCCAGTTGCATAGCGTTTATCTACAATTCGGAGGGTAGACCTTTACCTTGCAGGATCAAGGCTCATTCTACCAGGTCGCTGTCTACCTCTGCAGCCTTTCAAGCCAGGGTCCCACTTGATAATATTTGTGCAGCAGCCACGTGGGCTACCCTTCACACTTTTATTACACATTACAAATTGGATTCAGCTTCCAGGGGTAGAGCATCCTATTGCTTAGGAGTATCCACGGTGCTTAGGAGTATTTTCCACTGAGCCACCCAAGAATAAGGCGCTAGGGACACTGTCCCATATGTAAAAATGAAGGTGAGAGTGGACTACACAACATAAAGAAGTTATGTACTCACCATAACGTTCCATGTTGGTAGTCCATTTCACCCTTCATTTTTACCAACCCGCCCTCCTGCCCCCATCCTGGAAGATCTGGAGATAATAACAATAATAATTTGGTTATCTTTGGTTGGAGACCCTTTAGTACTGGTTTGTCTGTTGTGGGTTTTTTCTTCTAGTGAACAGCAAACAAGATATGGGATTTGTACTGGTGCACTATGGGATATCTGCTTAGCCATGAGCCAACCAGACATCTTTGAGCTTGTAAATCGGCCGAGTCGGAGCAGAGGATCGGCTACGAACCTATATGTAAACATGAAGGGTGAGATGGACTACCAACATGGAACGTTATGGTGAGTATATAACCTCTTTTTAGGGTCAGTGCCCACTTTACCAGGGCCTTGGCTTCTTCTGTGACTTTTTGCAAAGGGTCATTTTCTAGAAGATGGAACTTGGTCTGCTGTATATACTTGTACAAAGCTCTTCTCTAAGTCCAGATCAGGCTTTGCTAGGAACATTTTCCAGGGGCTCCGGGAATCTTTTCTGTCAATCTCCCAAATGTAAGCTAGGGTAATCTACCCATGCATGAACATAGTACAGTTGTGTAAATACACCTACATAACAGTAGATGTTTAAATGATCACTGCTGCAGTAGTCATTCCCTCGCTTCACTCCCGCCTTGTTTTTTTTTTAGTATGTTTTTTATGCCACGGTGTGGACATTCATCATTTGTTGTTCCTAGCATTATCCTTTCAGGGCTCAGCCTCCTGGTCTGTTGACTGGAAAGTTCTAAAGGGCTTTGCACCCATAGTTGTTTTTTAGTCAGCTCAGCTCGAGCTGCCTGACAGTTTAGGCATGTGGAATGTGCCCTGAAGCTTTGGAATCTGGCCGGTTGTTATCTTTGGTAGGATATATTCCATGTAGCTAAGGTTACTGTAGCAGTGATCATTTGAACATCTACTGTTATAAGTTTACTTAGACAATTGTATTTCCTCACATATCCTGCCTGTCCTAGTGAACCCTGTACTTCTGGGGTATTCCCTCCTTCAAAGAGGAAAGAACCAACCTGACTTCTCTGGCTAGAATGTAAGTGAAGAAAATGTATTTAGTCTAATGCTGCACAGATCACTTTCTTCTAGACTCTGATGCCAACAGTGGGTCTTTAGTTATGAGTTCCCAGTGGAGGATGTGTTCAGGGAAACAGTAAATTTAATTTGAGAGAACTTCAGATGGGCACTTGGCAAAGAGGTTTTTGATTCCTTTATGTGCTTGATTTATTAGAAATAAAAGAATCCAAGCCTACAATTATTTCTTCAGTTACACAGACTTTCAAGGATGCCTTTAATTGTCTCATTTGAGCACAACTTGCAGTCATCAATACCCAGGAAAACTGACCTTTTATGTTGTATAGAAGATAATTTAAACTTTCTGTATAAATTCCACTGCTTTTTGCCATCATTTATCTGGGCATGGCTAAAGGATCAGAGTTGGCACCTGCCAGTAGTATCTTATCTAATGATAATTATTTATTTGGATGCATTCAGGAAAAAGATCTGTACATCTGCAACCCAAAGTAATAGGGGCCACCAACTGCCAAAAACGCGCATCCCAACATCAAAAAATACATCTCTTTTGCTGTAGGGAATAGAGGATTTTCAGTATCTTTAAGCAGTCCTTTTTGACATGGACTTGCTGACTTCATTGTGTTCTGACATCTGCTGCAGAATGCTACTGTAAAAATCCACCTTATCAGAGTTATGGCTGTTTCCACTACTTGCTTTAAAAATGTCTGTGTTACATATTTTTGTAAAGAGAAACTAGAAACTGCCAAAGGTGCACCAGACAGAACAAAATTAGTGTAGATAAAACTTCCTGGTGAACCATCACAGCTATAAACTTTGTTTATTTTAAAAATAGAGACAAAACATAAAAGACTTCCAACGAAAGAGCGCTCTAAACGATTAGTTCTTTCAGCTATTCACCATTCTTTAGATCATATTCTCCATAGCACTCCAACTACGTTATAGATATTTTTGGCTCAGGCACTTGTTCATTGAGTCACTCCATCAAGATTTATTGATTGGACTGTGACTCCTGGAGTCCAGTATTCTTTGATACTTTATTGTTACTGGATTTGTCCTTTTGGCCTTGCTGTGGCCTCTTGGTAGATTTCTTTAGTACTTTTTGAAATTTTTGCCACCACTGACCTACTGGGAAGCACTCTTATCAAATATTTATACCATCTACATTGTTTAAGTTCTGATATCCTTATTAGATGCTTATTATCCTCCCACCACCTCGCTGTATTTTTTTCTTTTTTAGCAGTTCTTATTCTTATGGACTTGCTATTTCAGTGGATAGAGGTGAACTGGTAGGTTCAGAGGCTGGACATGCTGTCTTAGTCTTGTGTACAGTGTCATGGTATGTATCCACAGGAGGCATATACTCCTCTGAGTACATGAGCTGTATGGAAAAATAGTCACTTTGGGGACTACAGAAGAAGAAAGCCCAACAGTACCCTACTGACAAAGACATTGTAACCGATGAAACTGATAATGGAAGTGAATTTGCCATGAATAACACAACATGAAATAAAAGATGGTTATAACATCCAAACATGAAAGTAGTCAAAGTAAACACACTAGATGAATAGAAGTGGTTATGCATATCAACAGATCATTTTTTGGTTCCTAGTCTAGTACTGCTGTAACTGTCATTAGCAGTGTGATAAATGTTTTGTAGATGTTTGTGCTCTAATTTTAGCATTATATGGAGCGTGGCAACAGATATGGTTTTGACTTTCAGCCTTTTACCATTACTGTAAAGTGCTGCATTTATAGTTGCCAGCATTAAAGTTACTGTGCATTAGTTTCCTTGTCCTTTGCAGTCTGTTTTGTAGATTGCTGAAGTACTTGTTTGTTTTTACGGATATGAAATTCATTTGAACACTATAAGATAACTGTTTTGTTTGGTTTCCATTTTAGGTGCTGACAGTGTATAGTGTACCAGGAATGGACTCAGACTGGTTGATGGGGGAAAGAGGAAATCAGAAAGGCAAAGTGCCTTTTTCTTATTTAGAGCTAAAACCTTAAGTGGATGACAGCTGTAATTGCAACGTATTTATATGCAGTTAGCTTTGTTGAAAGCAATATAAAAGACATCTTCCATGATAATGAGTTACAAGAGAGTGCCAGCCTTGAATATTGGCCGTTGACTTGTCACCAGTACTGCTACATGGTAACCTGTGCCAACACATCAGAATTAATATATAAAGTAGTTCTGATGTTGGATTTTTACTATTCATGTGCCAATTATACGATTATTAAACAATTCGACTTTTCTATTCAGTTTTTCATTAATGTACATCTATGTGTATACAGAATGCTTGGAAATAAATTTATTGCTGTTAAATGGTGAGTGTTAATTTCGTCACAATTATTTTTGAGATTGTATAGCCATTGTGAAGAGTACTAAATATTAATGAACTTTTTCTTGACTGTACAGAGGTGAGTTTCACTGATGATTTTTTTTATAAAAATATTTTAGAATGTCTTGTTCTTTCATTAAGGCATAGTAAAGGGGTTTTGCTGATGGTTTAATATTTGTTGCACAACATTAGAAAAAAATATATGATTTGATGTCTATTACAGGACCAGTACCAAGTCTTCCTTGAATTTATTACGTGAAGGACTAAAAACATCATGCTGCCACTTCAGGTGCAACATGGCCTTCTTAGTATACAAAGTAAAATAAAACTGCCATGAGCAGCCAACATTATTATTCCTTCCCATAGAAGCAACACATGTAAATATGCAGTTTTGTAATGCTCACATACAGTGGCCCTGTTTTTCACATGGTAGTCCAAACCTCCTTTGCACCTCTTTGATCTGGAGAGAAATCTTAGTAAATTAAACTCAACCCGCCAGCTTGTAAAACATCATGCCCTCTGTGTTATTTACAGTAATCCCATATAATATAATCTAAACCTTAAGAAATATACTTATGTTCAGAAACAAAGCTAGCATGGGGCAAAGGGGGCATTCAGGCAGTCACCCCTTGTATAAAGTGTTTGTGGTGCGATCAGCAAGATCTGTGTGCGTGTTTTATTTATTTTTTTTTAATTACAATTTTTCAGTCCTCATGTAAATTTTAGGACAGGCAGTATAGGATTAGGGCATTAGGACCTGGCACTCTTCCTGAAGGAAGGAGCACCAGAATTGAAGAAAATACTATTTTTCCTCTCACATCAAGCTTGAAGGTGTTAAGACCTGGCCTAACCCAAGGGAGGACTCCCAGACTGGACTCTTTGCTCCTAAACCTAGCATTAAGGAGCGCCAGAAAGGGGAGCTGCACTAGGCACCAAATGAGACAGGTATGGGTCTGATTATGTTACTTATCTCTTCTAATAACAGACAGAATTGTGAACCTGTTACATAGTTAGCATACCCATAGAATATCCTTAAATGAAATTCATCTCTTAAAATGCATAATATCCATCTCTCATCCCACACATCAAATTTAGGGGTTTATATTACTTCATTGAATTTTAGGAAACTCAAAATTCATATGGTTGAGACCATATGAACAAATAAAACTCAAAATAAAAGAAATCTATGTCTCTGCAGGGTGCAAGCCCTCACACCCCCCTACAAATTATATATACCAACTCTGAGGTCCCACTGCAGTGGGGAAAAGGGTGAATTCCCTTTTGAAGCAGTTCTGTGTAGATCTCAGTGCAGTGGGGATCGGGGATATGCCCCTTTCCCCACTGTAGTGCAATCTCAGACTTGTTTATAGGGGGTCATTCCTCCACATGGGGGTTGCAAGGGTGGGGTTGATCCCCTGCAAAAATGTAAATTATGTAGATTTTTTTTTTATTTTGAGTTTTTGGAAACTCTGTTATATGGTCTCAACCATGTGAAATTTGAGTTTCCGAAAACTCAAAGTAATATATACCCCAGAATTACACTTATAAAATAATAGTGTGGTTGTTTACTGCTCAATGTTTCATTTGATGACAACTGGAAGTCACACAAAATCCTAACACAGTTTAATTATTCAGGTATATATTGCATATCTTTGTATCCAGAAGTTAAGTTTCTTACTCCACAATTTCTTTGAAGGCTTTATGACAAGTAACTTAAATGTAGAATAATAAACTTAACCAACTTAGACATTAGACGCATTGGAAGAGATGATCCTTTTATGGCGTAACACATCCCAACTTTGAATTTGTTATGATATGGTATGTACCATTGCCTGGTGACCATAGTGTTAGAGCATACTTTAACCAAGCCATATGTACTTTTGATTTAACTTTTAAAGTATGGAAGTGTGGATAGGTGTCATAACATTCATGAGTGGCCAGATGTCTAATCATGACCCTGTTACAAAGCTGTGTCCAGTTACAGAGAGTTGTAGAATTTAGAGGACTGATTGTGTTTCTGATTTTAGATAACTTGTATGTTCAAGACATGGATGCCAGTCAGTTCACTTTGAGAGTAGAGGTAAAGAGGTGAATCTTGATATCCGTGCTGAGAACATGTAATAAAGGTTATAACTCCAAGATTTGATCATAATTCTTTGGTGCATGGAGCTTAATTCTTTGGTGCATGGAGCTTTGTCTGGTCTGTGTAGTACTGGTTACAGAAATAAAATGTGTAAGGGGTCAAAGTGTTTACCAGCTTTCAGTGCTGGCAGATATCAGGCAGAAAAGGTATCCCTCTGAAGAATGAATGGCTTTAAAAGTTGTTAGGCAGTTTATTCACACCTTTTTTTTTTTTAGAAGTATGGCAGAGTAAAGTATCTAACAGCTTTTAAAGCTGTTGCACTTCTCCTGCTATTCTTTGAGTTCACTATCTGCTGTTCCCAGCCCAAGACCTGATCTTAAAACTGCTTAGAGGTTCTTAACAAAAGCTTGTTAAGTATTTTTCTGACATCAGAAAGTTACTTAGCAAGCTTGTTTTTTACCTGTTTCTGGAATGTAATCTCGTTGGTCCATTTATTACATTAATATTCAGTGATAATTATTTCAAATTTTAATAACGGAATGAGTGTATTAGAAACTTTCTAGAGTGACAATTAATCAGCCTGGTTCTGTGGTGCAGAGGGATGGCACACTGATTTGTGAACCCAGTTGATTAGGGTTTGATTAGTGGCTCCAGAACAGGAGGAGCCAAGGAAGGGGAAGCAGCAAAGGGGCATTGCCCATTTGCCTGCCCTAAGGGACAAAAATCTTACATACATACTAATTTTGGCAAAATAAGAACTTGTTTTGATGTAAATTTCTTCCCATTCAGCCATAATGTAGCTGGTAAACATGAGGGAACATGACGCCCCCATGGCAACCCCAGTTCTTTGTCTGAAATACTGTCTTTCAAAATATGTATGTAAGATTTTTGGACGACCTGTTCCTTGTGTAGAATAGTACTATGCATGAGTTGAACCAGTTCTTGAATTATGTGTGTAATACAGTTCTTTTTTTGCAATTTTCCCATAATGTTGACCAGCACAAAATTGTGTTTTTGGATGTGGAAGTGAGTAAAAATTATATGGATGGCAGATATGAGTCAAACATATATAGAAAACCTACATTTTCTAATACATATTTACATTACACCAGTAATCATTCTACACACCAGAAAAAAGCTGTAGTTAAGGGCCAGATGTTCATCGTGCATACAGCTGCAGTCATAACAGATGGGTTCTCCTGCCGTCAGGCGGGTCCTCAGTCGGCCGAATTCCAAAGTCTAGGTCCGGCGTCGGTTGTCGTCGCTTCTTCCCTGAAGTCAGTGCGACAGGGGTATAAAAGAACCAGCCAACGCCATTTTCTTCAGTCTTTCTTGCCGCGCGGTGCCTGAAGCAGAAGCAGTTCGCAAGTGCCGGTCGGCCAGCTCCTGAAATTACGAAAATTTTGCAACCAAAGTCTTCTTGAAAGCTAAGTACCCCATTGGGGAAACTTTTCTTGCCTCAGACCGATGTCAGACAAAGTTAATAATTGTATTTCATGTGGGAAGCAAATACCGCATAAGGATTTCCATTCCCTCTGTATTCCTTGTTTAGGCCCAGACCACCACGTCTCGGTCTGTTGCTTTTGTGCTACATTCAATAAACGCACCATAAAGCGTCGGGCAGAGTTCGCCCAGCATTATTTTGGCCAAAAATTTAAATATATCATGTCGTCAGATACTCCGACTCCAGTTTTTTCTAAAAAACGCAAAGACAAGGACCGACTCACGAGGTCTGCGGCCTCTACTGACACCACGCCAAAGCAGACTACACGTGGTCCGGTTCTCAGCGAGGCGCCTATGCAGCCCCTGACTACCGACGACACTACATTGGCGGTGTCTCCTGTGCCCGAGGTCGCAGGCTCCTCGGCCCACACCCCGACTAAAGATACCGAAGCCACTCTTGGCGGTGAATCTCAAAATGTGGACAGGTCTACCTCTTCTCAAGGTGTCTTCAGACCTTCCTCTTCTTTTTCCATCAAGGCTTACACTAAGTCTAAAGCAGCCATGCATTCTAAGAGACAAGCTACACAAGGCCCATCTCCAGGCCCCATGCCTAAAAAACAGATGCTTAAAATGGCTGAAGATTTGATTACTCTTATCAGGGGTTCACAACCCCCCCCCCGGACAAAAGGCCCAGAGTGGAGGAAGAATCCCCCTCCTCTGATCAGGGCTCCATTATTTCAGAGCACTCTGATGAACAGGAACATCCTTACTCACCTTTTGAAGATTCTGATGCTGAGGAGTCCATCCCCTCTGTCTTTCCCCCAGAGGATTACTCATTTGGGGAAACTTTGCATACCTTAAGGGATCACTTCCAATGGGAAGGCCAAGATTATTCAGATTCCAAGAAAAGGCTTAGGGAATTTCTCTTGCTACCTCAGCACAGGCCTCTAGCTATACCTCCTGTCTTGGACATACTAGATGATGTGTACTCGGAGGCCTGCCTTAACCCGGATTCTCTACCTCCAGCCCCAGTCAAGCCTGACAGGTACTACAGGGTTCCTGACTCACATCAATTTCTATTCAAAAGCCATGCTGCTGACCCAGAAACTATCTCACAGGGCCCCAAGGGAATTAAGGCCTCCACTGCTAAAAATCCATTACCTTCCGAGAGATTCCAGATCCTTAGAAAGGTGGGGGAAAAAGGTATATACCTCAGCCACCTTAACCATGAGGGCATTAAACTGTGTCAGTTCCATATGCTAAAGTACCAACAGTTTTTGTTATCACAATTGAGAAGTAAAATGTCACAACCTGAACAACCAGACTTGAAGGAGTTGCAGGATTTGATGCATAGTGCAGAACAAGTGGGTAAACATACCTTACAATGTGGTTTTGATGCTCTAGAGGCCTCATGTAGAGCTGCTGTTACAGGATCAGTCATACGTAGGCATGCCTGGCTTAAGGAACAAACCTTACCAGATCATGTCAAAGCTACGTTACTAGATGCCCCTCTACAAAAGGATGTATTATTTGGTGCTAATGCTGAGGAGGTATTAAGGAAAATGGAGGAAAAGGCTAAATCAATGCAAACAATGAAAGATTTTCTACAGGTACAACCCCCACGTTTCAGTAGAAATTGGCCTTCCAAAAATTGGTCCTTTCCAGCCACGGACAGACCCCAAAGAGGTCGATACAGGCGCCCGAGGGGCAGAGGGCAATCCCAAGGATCGTTTAGAGGCAGACAATGGCAAGCTCCTACACAAAGAGGTGGTGAGGATAACTCGCAACCATTCAGAAAGCAAGCCCAATGACTTTCCCCTTTGCATGCCAAGCAAGACTCAAATGGCAGCACCATTAGGTGGAAAACTGGCATTATTTTCAAAAAATTGGCATATTGTCACAAAAGACAAATGGATCCTGGACATTATAAACAGAGGCTACAGATTCCATTTTCACACCCTTCCAAAAATGAGAGGCATGCCAAACCTGCCACACAATCAAAGGGCAGAGGCACAAAGACTAATTTCAGATCTCATAGACATGAAAGCTATTCAGGAGGCACCTACGCACGAACAAGGTCAAGGTTTTTATTCCAGACTATTCCTGGTACCAAGGAAGGGAAAAGATTGGAGACCTATTTTGGACCTATCCATCCTAAACACATTTCTACTCGTACCAAAATTCAAGATGCTCACTCTACAGCAGCTTCTTCCCATGCTGGGCAAGGAGTCTTGGCTGGTAACACTGGACCTCAAGGAGGCATACCTGCATGTCCCAATCAGACAAAATTGCAGAAGATACCTCAGATTTTTTGCAGGTTCAACCCATTATCAATTCTCTGCATTGCCCTTTGGCTTATCTACTGCACCCAGAGTATTCACGAAATGCCTGGCATCAGTAATTGCCTACTGCAGACTTCAAGGGATACAAATATACCCCTATTTGAATGACTGCCTGATCCAAGCGGACAGCAAGCACATTCTTCTGAAACATCTGGCTTATGTAATAATGTTGTTGAATTCTCTGGGATACACAGTCAACAAAAAGAAATCAAGGCTAATACCCTCTCGGTAAATAATTTTCCTGGGTGCCAACTTGGACACAAACACCCAGATGGCCTACCTCACGCCAGAGAAGCAGGGGCAACTAACTCAATACTTCAGAACACTAGCAAATTGCACCAGGCTGACTGCAAGGAAAATCCTGCAGGCTCTGGGATTCATGGCATCTTGCATCTTACTAATCCCATGGGAAAAGCTGCATATGAGGAAACTTCAATGGTACCTGAAAAACCTATGGTCTCAACACAGCCACAGCCTGGAAACAATAATACCACTAATTCCATGTCTTCAAAAGGAATTCCTGTGGTGGGCTCAAGCATGCCAAGCAAACACAGGTCTCGCATTCAGCAAGCCTCAAGCAAAGCAAGTCATCACAACAGACGCCTTGGACTATGCCTGGGGGACGCACATGACAGATCGGTGCTTTCAGGGCAAATGGTCCCAAAAAGAAAAGCACCTACACATCAATCAAAAGGAAATGCTAGCAGTAATAAATGCAATTATAGCTTTCAAAGACCTCCTGCAACCTGGTCAACTATTGATAAGAATGGACAACACCACAGTAATGTGGTACATAAACAGGGAGGAACCCATTCATACCCCCTATGCAGACTGGCCATGTCACTTTGGAACATGGTCCTGGACTTACAAATCAAATTACAAGCACAGTACTTGCCAGGCAAGGAAAACACGCTGGCAGACAACCTAAGCAGAAATATGACAGATCCACATGAATGGAAGTTGCATCCTCAAGTTTTTACAGAGATAATTCAAGCATGGGGAAGGCCAGACATAGATCTCTTTGCCTCCCACGAAAATCACCAATTGACAAAATTCTGCTCAAGGATTTTTCATCCAAAGGCCTGGAGAGTGGACGCTCTCTCTTTCAGTTGGACATCAATGACAGTTTATGCCTTCCCACCTCTTCCTCTGCTGCCCAAAGTTCTATTAAAAACCAGAGCAGACAGACCAAAGATGATTCTCATTGCTCCAGACTGGCCAAGACAACACTGGTACCCACTCCTGAGGAGCCTGACGCATTCCCCACCATGGACCCTGCCTCTAATGCCTCTTCTTCTGACTCAGCACAGCTTCAAAACTCTTCACAATCAGCTAAAAACACTCAATCTAGCCGCATGGAAGATTCCTTAGCATCACAAAAAACCCTACTCTCCAAGGAGGTGCAGGATGTCATTTTGGAGACCAGAAGGCCGTCTACCAGAAAAGCTTACTCTGCAAAATGGAAACTGTTTTGTGTCTGGAATGAGAAAAAGGGCCAGGATCCTGGAAAACTAAATTTACCTCAATTATTACAGTATCTAGCTGAGCTGCTAAGCAGTGGACTTTCTTTCTCCTCCATCAAAATCCATGCCTCAGCCATTTCTGCAGAATACAACACTGATCCACCCTTATTCTCTCACCCCCTCTTAAGACAGTTCCTCAGAGGGGCTAAGAATCTAAAACCCCCAAGGAAACAACCAATACCTGCTTGGGATCTCAATTTCATTCTAGAAAAACTGACCTTGCCTCCTTTTGAGCCAGCTGCCTCATCAGATTTTCAATATTTGTCCTGGAAAACAGCTTTCCTTCTGGCTATTACCTCAGCTCGTAGGGTATTGGAATTACAAGCTGTCATGGCTGTGCAGCCTTTCTTCATCTTCCATCAGGACAGAGTTTCCTTACGAACCAACCCGTCCTTTATGCCAAAAGTGGTATCCAGGGTAGCTATGAATCAGACTATACACTTTACCTACCTTTTATCCTAATCCTCAAAACAAAGGGGAGAGATTACTACATTCCTTGGACATCCAGAGACAACTGTGTTATTATTTGGACAGAACAAAGCCTTTCAGGAAATCAGATCAGCTCTTTGTGTCCTATGCTATAGGAGCTCAAGGAAAGCCAATTTCCAAACAGACTATCTCAAAATGGATAGCCCACTGCATACGCTTTTGCTATTCTTTTCATGGCAAAACTGTACCTACAGGCATCAGCTCTCACTCCACAAGGGCCACGGCTACCTCTGCAGCTTTTCTCAGAGGAGTTCCTACCAAAGATATTTTGGAAGCAGCCACTTGGAGTTTTGTGCATACCTTCTCCAAGCACTACCACCTTCCATTATACTCCAAATCTAGAGCGGGCTTTGCCACTGCAGTATTGCAGGGCACTCTGGCTCCTCCTAGTTCCACCTAGTGCCTACCACCCCTTTCTTAGCTTTGGGATTCTACCCATCTGTTATGACTGCAGCTGTATGCATGATGAACATAGTACAGTTTTGTACCCACCATAAATGTAGATGTTCGAGTGCTAATACAGCTACAGTCCAGGTTTCCCTCCCTCCTTCCCCTCTTGGGACAGGTCCATTGCTAACACCTCCTCATACAACCTGATTGGGGTATTCATTTATGGTGTATTTGCTTGCAACTACTGTATTTTGATTATATTGCATTGTTTTATTACACAAATGTATGTTTTGCCTTCCTTCTGGGGGCACCTGACATCTGGGGCAATAAAAACTGAAGAAAATGGCATCGGCTGGTTCTTTTATACCCCTGTCGCACTGACGTCAGGGAAGAAGCGATGACAACCGACGCCGGACCTAGACTTTGGAATTCGGCCGACCAAGGACCTGCCTGACGGCAGGAGAACCCATCTGTTATGACTGCAGCTGTATTAGCACTCGAACATCTACATTTATGGTAGGTGCAAAACTGTACTTTTATTAGACTGGCCCGGATGATATCCATTGATAAGAATTTTATCGATGAGTGTGGAAAAGTAGTAAATATGTTTATTATGAGAGGCTATCCGGAAGGTTTTGTTCATGATATTTTAGGTGAGGTCAGCAGAAAAAGGCAAATGGGGCTAATTCAACCAATCCTTACACGTGGTGAGATAGTGAAAGCCATAAGGGAACATGAACAAGAGGGATATAACAGAGCATTCATTACTACCTATAGTTTGGATGCTAGCTACATAGCTAATGTTATTTTTAAAAACTGGTGGTTGATTTTATCTGAAACAAATATGATGGAAAAGTTAGGAACAGTACCTAAGGTGATATATAAAAAAGATATCACCTTTAAGCAAATATTAGAAAGGGCTGCTAATACCATTCAGGTTAATCAAAACAAAAGGACTTGTGCATTTAAATGTGGTGCATGCAAGTCCTGTGCACACATTTTTGTGAATGACCATGTAACAATTCAGAATTACACATATACCACTAGATTATACTACAGTTGTAATTCAGTGAATGTGGTATATGTTGCATTATGTCAACAATGCCCAGGTTTTTATTTAGGGAAGACCTCCGGAAGTCTGAGGGATCGGATCTCTGATCATATGAGAGATATCAGGCTAGAGGTATCCACCAATGCCGTATATTGACATATTCAAAAGAACAACACACATGGGTTCAAATTCTTTGTATTAGATTTTATACAAAAAGACATGCAGGGTAAAGAGACAAATGATAATTTAAATCTAAAGGAAACTAGATGGCAAATCAGATTGAGAGCAACAGTATACCCTGGCTTAAATGATAGTTGCTCTATAGCAGATTTAAGATTAAACATTATGTAATATAATGGGAGAAGTATGTTCCCTTAAATTTTTATAGGAGTAGGTAATTATTTAATTGACAATCATGTTGTGTGTGCATTTGGATTGTTTTTAATTGTTCTGAAGAAGTTCACCTAAGAGGGTGTATGAAAGCGCTCAACAGTAACAATAGTGTTTTTATGGTGGTTTTGTATCCTGGATATTCATCTATTAAAAGATTTTTACTTTAAACAGCAGCATTTGGAAGGTTTTTGTTCTGGTTCCAAGTTTGTTTTTTATATTTTGGATTTTTACCAGTGCGCTAGGATATTGGCAAAAAATTGAAATCAGTTTTAAATATTTGGCTAGTACTGGATATAGGAGCTAAAGTAAGACTGAATGTATTTGTAAGTTTTTCTGTTGAAGGTAGAACTTGGTGGTTTGTAAAGCTGTTGTTTCTTAAGCGATGATATTAACATAATACCATTTGATATAACAGGACAGTCTTGCATGAAAAATGCATGCTTTAAGTTTCTTAGGTTATTTCCTCAATGGAAAGTCATCCTTAATAAGGAATATATTCAGAAAAGTATTTTCTATGCAGAAGCATTGTCACTTCATTCAAATATCTTGATTTTTTTCAGTAAAAATTGATGTGCAATAAATCCTTGTATTAGTAACATTACCATTTTCTTTTGCATCCAGTAAAATATGGTTAAATATCCTAATTATCACAGTTACGTACATAATGCACATGAACTGTACATGTATCACTTGTATAATTATAATAAAAAGCAATGATGTTTTAAATTTTCAGCTTAATTTGTCCCTTTTCCAAAACTCATTATTAGTGAAGAAAATGCTTAGAACAGTATTATTGCCTTGTATATGTAGTAAACATCCAGTCGGGTACATTTCATGCATCAGTCAAAATCTGTGCCCAGTAGACTCCACATTATAAGTTTACATACTGAAAATGCATGCATGCACAAGTAGTATTCCCTGTTCATACAGTTCTATATCAGATGTGTTCAATTCATAGGTTCATAGGTTCATAGGTTCATACTAGGCTATCTGCCCGAGGGCATTTATAAGCCTAGCCCATTGTTTTGTGGCTTACGCCACCCCTTTAGTATGGGGAACTATACCCATTATTTTGCTGTGCCTCTGTCGAGCAGTGACACTGAGGTAATTCCTGGGGTATATCTGCGATCTCCCATCCATTGGTCAAGATTTCTCTTGAACAAGGCCAGCGAGGTGCTCTGCCTCACATGTACCGGGATTTTGTTCCACAGCATAGGGAGTCTTTGGGTGATGAATCTATCTCTCCAGCACGTCCTGTTAATAGCCGTGTCGAGGTTTAAGTCTCCCGCCCTTGTGGCTCTGATGGATCTAGATTTTTTGAGGTGAAGCATATTCATCAAATCTGGGTTTGACATGGCCTTGTATGTTAGGCAAAGGTCACCTCTGAGCAAGCGGTAAGCGACTGAATAGAGCTGGAGTTCTATCAGTCGGGCAGCATAGGACAGATTTTGAGACCCTTTATCCTTTTGGTGAGGAACTTTGTGGCCTCTCCAGCTGCTGCAAGTGTCGGGTCAGATACATTCAATGGGGCATTGTACTCAATCATTGGTCTGATGAGTGATGAGTAAAGGAGACTATGACCTCCCTTGATCTAGATGAGAATCCCTTCATGATAAGGTGGGCAATGTAGAAGGACTTCCTAACTACTTTAGCTACATGGGTGTCGAATGACAGACTACTATCAACCTGGGTCCCCAGGTCCCTGATAACTTCTTCTGTGCTCAGTGGATTGCCACCTATTTGGTAGCTAGGGGTAACCTTGTTTTTCCCAAGGGTATGACTATGCATTTTTGGCATTTAACTTTAGGCCGTGGCTCTGGCACCAGTTATCCGCTTCTGTGAGACCCTTCTGAAGGATATCTGTGTCAGATGTGTTTTCTACTATGGCCCAGTTTGCAGTCATCTGCAAACTTTGTCAGCCATAACCCTCCTGTGTTTGCTTGTACTCGGAAAAGTAGATGCCAAACAAGAGTGGGCCCAGGACTGAGCCCTGTGGGACACCACTTGTGACAGGCTTTGAGTCTGACATGGCGCCAGCAACTCTGACCCTGTGGGTTCTGTCACTCAGCCAGTTTGCAACCCATCTTGTGATGTATGGGTTAACATTTAAGCTGATGAGTTTTTCAATGATACCCGAGTGGGGTATTGTATCAAGGCCTTAGCCAGATCGAGGTAGGCTGTATGGACTGCCTTTCCTCATCAATGGCTTTGGTGACTGTTTCAAAAAGTCAACCAAGTTTAAAAGGCATGATCTGCCTTTGACAAAGCCAAACTGGGTTGGATCCAAAGTCTGCAAATTCCCTATGTCTTTATTTATGAGGTCCATTATGATCCTCTCCATGGCTTTGCAGATAAGGCTTGTCAAGCTAATGGGCGGTAATTTCCAGGGTCTGTGGAGGCACCGCCTTTGTGAAGTGGGACCACAGTTGCAGTGCGCCACTCCTGGGTACGTGATCCAGAGGTAAGACTTTGATTAAACAGCTGTCCTAGCTGTGGGTTTAATTCCTCATTGAGTTCGTGGAGCACACAGCCGGGACACCATCGGGTCCCATGGATGCTGTGTTTTTGCTTTGGAGAGAGCAGTTCTCACTTGGGCTGGAGATGTTTGGGGGCTGCACTCATTTGGTATAGATATCTCTCCTTTGGGGGAGGGGGAGAAGTTTGCACTGAACCTGTCAGCCAGTATGTTGGCAATGTCTGTAGGATCAGTAATCTTCACATCATTTTGAACTAGTTCTGAGCATATCTGGGAGTTTCCTCCTAGGTTTCTAACATAGCTAAAGAAGGCCTTATGATTGTCTTTTGAGTCTTTAGCTATTTTTCTCGAAATTTGCTTTGGATGATTTTATGAGAGCTCTTAGGTTTTTACTTATAGTGATCAAGGGTGTCTTACCTTTTAAGGATTTTGCTCTATCTTGTAGTAGCTTCCTCCTTTTGTTGTAGAGTTTGTTTATGGCTGGGGTCCACCAGACTGGACGCTTGTCTTTGGTACAAAGAGTCTTTGTTTTGCTTGGGATTGCCTTATCCATGCAGTCCTGCAGGTGCTGGTAGAAGGCTTGTAAGTGATTCAGCGGCTTGAGTATTGTTTTCCAGCTCGGGGCCTGAAAGGAGACCACACTAGTCTTTAGAAGTGTGAAGTCGGCTTTTGAGAAGTTCTTTACTGTGGTCTTTTTTATTTCAGGTGGGGGTGGGATGAGGACCTCCAGCGAGATTAGTTTGTGATCTGATCTCACCAGTGAGGGGAATACTTCGGTGTTGAACATTGTGCTCCCAAGTTCGTGATGATGAGATCCAAGTATGTTATCTCCTCTTGTGGGGATGGTGACTAGTTGTTCCATGGCATTTGAGTTTATGAATTCCAGGAACTTTTGGGCTAGGTGTTTGGGCTTGAGTAGTGTTCCCAGTCTATATTAGGGTAATTGAAGTCACCTAGTATGATGGTGTTTGGTGATACATTTATCCCCTCTAGTGTTTTCAGGAAGGCCATGTGAGTTTCCTGAGTTTGTGAGGGTGGCCTGTAACATGCTACAATTTGCAGAGCAGTCTTGCCTATGGTTAATTGCACCTGGATGGTCTCCGATGCATCGTGCGTTGCCACCAGTCTTGAGGTGTGGGTGTCCTTGATGAATATGGATACCCCCTCCTTTCTTGGTATTGTCCGGATTTTGGGGCCGGAACACATGATATGAGGTAAAACCTGATAGCTGGGGTGCTCTCAGGAGCCTTGAACCAGGTTTCTGTCACAGCACAGACATCGATGTTCTCCATACTGAGAAGGGCCTCGAAAAGTGCATTTTGAGATTTAGACTTCTGGCATTGAGCAGCATTACCCTTAGTTTTTTTCCTTTTTTGTGTTCTAGGGTGGTAGGTTTAGAATTTGAGCCTTGCCTAAAAAAGGCACTATGGGGGTGGCAAGAGCCTTTGCCAATATCCGGAATCCCAGGGGTGACAGGTGCAAGCCGTCCCTTGTGAAGCAGCGTGGCTTGTCCAGCATGTCATCCCAGGCAGACAGATACTGGATCCCCTTTGAATGACACCAGTGTTTGCTGATCTGTTGTGTGGGAATATTCAGTCTCTCAAGCCATTGTGCAACAGCCATTCATTCTTCATTTTGTTTAGATTGCTCCTCCAATTCATCCTTCACTTCCACTGAAGTTGCAGTCTCCAGGCTTAAAAAACTGTTGTATAATCCATGTCACTCTCCTTTGATAAATGCATCTATAAATGTTCTTCTATTCACATGTTGCAGTATTCTGTCCATATGGGTTTTCACCTGTTGCTACCCAAACGTCCGGCCAGTATACAAATGATTTCAGTCACTGTATGATGCATGAGACGTTTGACGTGGCCAGCAGAGTTTGGGCCAGATAAGTGATGTCTGCGTGCACCAGACCTCAGAACTTCTCAGCCACCAGTCGAATGGCAGGTGTTCCTGGCTTCTCAGATGGTGGATTCTCGAGAACTCAGTTAAGTACCCCATTGGAGAACCTTCTTTTCAGTCATTGTTTTCTAATGCTTGTTCATGTCATCCAGAAAGGGCAAGTGTACGTGTGGTCATCATATACCACACAAAGATGCCCATGATCTTTGATTTGTTTGGGTAAATCACACGACTACAAGGCCTGCCCTGTCTGCCAGGCTTTTGCTCCCAAAATTCTACGTAGCTGACTCCATGCACTCAACTTATACTTGGAGAACCAATGTTTTAAACAGTTAGCATTAGGTATGGAGGGTTCTTCCGACTTGCCTGCCAAACCACCAAAAAAGGCCAAGACCACAAGGCCTGCTACTGTTGCTGCATCTCCACCATCCTACTCTCAGCCTATGGCCAACATTGGCCAGGTTGAACATTTGGGCTCCGCCTTCCCAGGTATAGCGGGTACCTCTTCGGAAGCCACACAATCCTGCACATAAGGCACGTCCACAGAGGCTTTACGGACGTCTGTCTCCGATGCAGAGGGTGAATCTGGGCTCACAGTAGGACACTTGGATCCCTCCATCCCTTTGCAGTCATCCGACCCTAGGCCTTTCTTTGTTCAGATGCCCGCTAGGCTGTCACTCAAAAAGGAGGAGATGAGGAAGCATGCATCTCTTGCTACAGAAAGTCTAACAGATTGGCAGGCGTTCTCTCTAAGCCTGTTTAATGCTTTCATGGCCCTGCGGCCTACTGCATCTGGGACTTCTACAATCCCTCCTCCAATTCTGAGCCCTATGCCTCAGACCTCCGAACCCTCTCAGGTGGAACAGGAAGAGTGCTCCTATTCTCCTTCTGAATAATCTTTCACATACACCTGTCAGCACCCTTCCCCGTTCCCCAGAGGAAGAGACTGTTGATGCAGATTCCCCAGCAGATCATCTAACCTTTGGAGAAACTATAGCTAAAATGAGGGAACATTTTAAATGGGAATCTGAGATGACTGAGGTGCAAAAAAGGTATTATGACCTCATCCAGATGGACTCCCCAGCCCCCACTGCTGTTCCTCCCATTCTTTCAGCCTTTCTGGATGCCTTTTCTGCAGCATCTTTGAACTCGGACTCCCAACCCTCAGCTCCACGCAGACCTGATAGGTTTTATAAAGTCCCTGAGACAGCAAAACTTGTAGTAAAATGCCCAGCAGCAGACTTTGCCACCATTTCTATCTCCACTGATAAGGCTTCAAAACTACTGCCTTCTACTATCCTCCTCCCTGCTGAGAAGGACAGCAAAACCATGGAGCATTTGAGGAAGAAGATGTGCACATCTGCAACTCTGGCTTTCAGAACAATCAATTACCAGACACACATGTCTAAATATGCTTCATCGCTTTGGAGAATACTTCCAAACAACTGTCTGACTCCCCAGACTCAGCAGCCAAAGTTCAGCTGTGCTCACTTGTTTCCCTGATGTCTCAAGTTACCAAGTTACCAGGCACTCTATCAAGTGCAACTGTGATGCTGCTGAGGCCTCAGCCAGGTCCGCAGCATCAGCATCTGCCCTAAGAAAATACTCCTGGATTTTAGGGCTAAGCTGGTAGATGCTTCTTTGGACAACTCGGCCATATTTGGAGCAAAGGTTGCAGACTTGTTCAAGTCCTTGCAACAAAAGGGGAAAGAGGTGCAAGATGTAAAGCATATGCTGGTATCCCCAATTCCAAAGTTTCAAAGAGGTTGTACTTCAAAAACTCAGTTCATCAGAAAGCACTCGCATTCTTTTCCCTCATCTAGGCCTAGGAAAAGCACCAGGAAGCAATCCACTCCTTCTAGAGCCATACCATCTACCAGCCAGAGGACACCCTTTCAAGACAGGGTGGGTAGTGTGCGACTACCTGCCAACCTTAAACCCCCACCCCCTCCCTCTGTATGTCTGTCTTACTGCCTACAAGTGTGGAGACTCATCTCTTCAGACAAGTGAGTTCTTTCAGTAATAGAACACGGGTACATCATGACCTGGATCATTCCACCAAAGAGCAAGGGAATTCCCCAGCCCACAAAAGAGCAACTTCCCCTCTTAAAACAAGTGCTAGACAACCTTATGGCTCAAGGTACCATCCAGCCGGTCCCACAGTCTGCTATGGGAAAAGGTTTCTACTCCAGGATTTTTCTAGTTCCAAGAAAAAAACAGACCCTGGAGGCCAATTCTAGACCTCTCACATCTGGATCTCTTCCTCCATGTACCCACTTTCAGGATGCTTACATTGACAACTCTTTTCCCACTCCTCCTCCCTCAAGGGTTCATGGCCACTTTGGACATCAAGGATGCCTATCTTCACATCCCCATAAGGCCCAGATTCAGGAGGTACCAAAGGTTCTCGGTGGCCTCCTCTCATTTTCAATTCTCTGCCTTGCCCTTTGGGCTTCTACTGCACCCAGAGTCTTAACCAAATGTGTGGCACCAGTGATTGCTTTCTGCAGGACACAAGAGGTCCAGATATTCTCATATTCGGACGACCTGCTCATTCTGTCAGAATGCAAACAGTCCCTCCTGCTACAAAATTGCACTCCTACAGTATCATTATATGCATATATCATGTAACATATGGAGTTGAGTACAATCAGAAGTTTTTTTTTTCTCTGACACTAAATGATTTAATAATGATGCAATTCATGTTGTTTACTAAGTCATACGTGAACATAATTTATTTAATTTTGATTTTAGAATTTGTCAGCAACTTAAGGAGGTGGCTGTGGAGGTCTCCATGCCATTTGTTTCTGCTTATTTGGTATTGGCTAGATGGAAAAAAGTTTTTATGTAATATTAATTTATTTCAGCATGCAAAGCTTTGTTGTAATTTCAAAGAAATGTTCTTTTGTGGAGAATAGCAAAGCCACACAATTTAAAGAGTTCATTGGTGGAGTAAAAGACTTTTTAAAGTTTATTTTGTCCAAGCGAGTAAACTGTTTGGATGTTAGTGTGGAATTGGAGAATCAGAAACATTGTTTCAGTTCCAAAATTTTCACTAAAGGTACTTTTTTTTTATACATACCAAAGAAACTGTTCATGTGAAGTTGTTCTATCTCGCTGTTCATTCTTTACTGATGGGTTCGGAGACGATCCCTCGGCTCCGAGTTGGCCAGTTGCAAAGCTTGAGGTCTTCAAATAGCTCGAGGCCACTTCCCTATCCCATGATGCACCTAGAGTTACCTCAGATCTGGTTTGCCGCTGCAGTAGATTGGACGTTCTGTATTTGCTCGGGCCAGTAAAACTGTTTTTTCTACTTATTACTGATATTCACATATTTAGATAGTTTAATTAGTTTAGATAAAGCTTATAGTTTGTGTTACTGCATTTAGTCCCTTCCCTTTGTGTGGTTTAAAAATTTTATAGTTGGCCTCTTGTTTTAGGCTTGTTTAAACTTCTTTGCTAGTTAATAGTGTGCTTAGTCAGTGGCCTTTTGTCACAAAATTTTGGAAGAACTTATTTATTGTGTAGTGTCTTTTCTGTGTAGTGTGTTTAGTCTTCAGCTTTGTTAGGAAAGGCTTAAATTTATAATTACTGTTATAGTTTGTATTAACAGTAATTTTGTCTGACTTGGATATTTCTTAGGATATTTAAACAGTCTATTGTATCTTAGCAGCTATCTCCTTTTTTTTTTTTTGCATAGTCTGCTCGTGTGTGCTTAGATGTTCTTCGTGTTTCACTGTTGCAGTCATAACTGTAGGGTACTCCTGCCGGCAGGCAGCTCCGAGGTCGGCCAGAATATCAAAGTCTGGGTCCGGCGTCGGCTGTATCAGCAAGAACCCTCATGTCAGAACGCATGGGTATAAAGCTGACAGCCGACGCCATCTTCTCCAGTCTTTCTTGCCGTGCGGTGCAAAGCAGTTCGCTAGTTGTTGGTTGGCGTTTTCAAGACAACGTGGTGTGTTTGTTGTCGGTCCGAAGTTTTCTACTTCTCTTCTCAAAGCTAAGTACCCCGTTGGGGAAACCTTTTTCTTGCTCCTCCGATGTCAGAAAAAGTAAATAAATGTGTATCGTGTGGAAAACAAATACCTCATAAAGATTTCCACTCTTACTGTCTACCCTGCTTAGGCCCTGACCACGACGTTTCTTGCTTTCGGTTCTGTGCCAGGTTTAATTCTCGCACTATCAAGCGTAGGTACGATTGGGCCTTGAATTACTTCAGTAGACGATTTAATTATAGGATGTCGTCAGATACTTTACCGACTACCGGAATACAGAAGAAACGCAAAGACAAGGACAGGCCTCCGAGGTTCAAACAGGATACTTTGCAGCCAGAGCCAGCTTCAGGTTCGGCGGTAGTCAGTGAGGCGCTTTTGCAGCCCCTGTCGTCCACCACTTCAGAACCGATGGCCGACACGGACTCCCATGGGGAGCCATCTAGGCCTAGTAATTTGTCTGCTGCAGGACCTTCGGACGTTGCTCCTTCAGATGGGTCCAGAACCGCTGTGCAGGTACCGGCTTCTGAGGGGGTCTTCAGGCCTTCACATATTACTAGTTCCACAAAGACAAAGGCTAAGTCAAAGACTCCTGTTAAACCCAGACTTTCTGCTCAAGCTTCTTCAGATTCAGCTCCTAAGACTCAGAAGCAATTACTACTGATGGCTGAGGATTTATTAACTATGATTAGGGGCTCTCACCCTCCTCCTGAGAAAAGGCCTAGAACAGGATATCCCTTATGATTCCTCTGATCAGGCTTCTGTATCTTCTGTTTCTTCCTCTGATCAGGATTACTCTTTTCCTCCTTATGAGGATTCGGATGCAGAGGATTCTGTTCCCGCTGCCTCCCCCCCCTGAAGATTTCTCTTTTGGGGAAACCTTGCATGAGATGAGGGAGCATTTTCATTGGGAAGGTCAGGATTATTCTGCTTCCAAAAAGAGACTTAGGGAATTTCTTCTTCTCCCTCAACACAGGCCTTTAGCTATTCCTCCTGTACTTGACATTGTGGATGATGCCTTCTCTGAAGCTAATTTGAATCCTGATTCCATGCCACCTGCTCCTTCTTAGCCTGACAGATTTTACAGGGTCCCTGATTCCCATCAATTCTTATTTAAGAACCCTTCTGCTGATCCTGAAATTATTTCGCAGGGTTCCAAGGCTGCTAAGGCCGCCTCCTCTAAGAATCCTATCCCCTCTAAAAAGGATTCTCGTGCCTTGGACAGGTGGGGCAAAAAGGTTTATACTTCAGCTACCCTTTCTATTAGAGCTTTAAATTGCCAGTTTCACATGTTTAAGTATCAACAATTTCTTTTATCTGTTTTAAAACAAAGGCTTTCTACCTTTCCTGCATGTGCTGAGGACAAGGAATTACAGGATGTGTTGCATGCAACTGAACAAGTTAGCAAACATAGTTTACATTGTGGTTTTGATGCCTTAGAGGCTTCTTGCAGGGCGGCTGCCTCTGGTACTGTTATCAGGAGACATGCTTGGCTTCGTGAGCAGAATTTACCTGAACAAGTTGAGGCTAAATTGCTAGATGCCCCTGTTCAGCATGATGTCTTATTTGGATCTAAGGCTGAGGAGGTTATTAAAAAGATGAAAGAAAAAGCCAAGTCTATGCAGACTGTAAAAGATTTTTTGCAAGTGCAGCCTCCTAGATTTTCCAGAAATTGGCCCACCAAAAATTGGTCTTTTCCCACTTCTGACAGGCCTCAAAGGGGAAGATATAGACGCTCCAGAGGTCGGGCGCAGGCTCAGGCCTCTTACAGATCTAGACAGTGGACTGCTTCTTCACCTAGAAGGGGAGAAGACAGACCTCAAACCCAAAGAAAGCAGACCCAATGACTCCTTCTGTTGGCCTTCAGGTCCTCCTTCCCTGGATGCCCCTCTCGGAGGAAAACTTTCTCTTTTTTACCAAAATTGGACTCTCATTACTCAGGACAAATGGGTGTTAGACGTGATTTTGAAAGGCTACAGATTCCACTTTCACACTCTGCCAAGGCCTTCCGGCTGGCCAGATCTGCCAAAACATCAATGGACAGAGGCCTTAAATCAAGTGGACGCTTTATTAGCCTTAAGAGCCATAGAACCTGTTCCACCTCTAGAGGTGGGGAAAGGTTTTTACTCAAGACTTTTTCTGGTCCCAAGAAAACAAAACTCCTGGAGACCTATTCTGGACCTCTCAATATTAAACACCTTTTTGGAAATTCCAAAATTCAAGATGCTTACACTTCAACAACTTCTTCCAATGCTCTCACAAGATGCTTGGATGGTAACATTGGACTTAAAAGAGGCTTACTTGCACGTCCCCATAAGGCAACAATGCAGAAAGTACCTCAGATTCAAGGCAGGCTCGAGACACTTCCAATACTCTGTACTGCCATTTGGCTTATCTACTGCGCCCAGAGTTTTTACCAAATGCCTGGCTCCAGTAGTAGCTTACTGCAGACTTCAGGGGATTCAGATTTACCCCTATCTGGACGACTGTCTAATTCAGGCAGACAGCAAAGACCTTTTACTTCAACACCTGCATTTTGTTCAACGTCTTCTCCTACTACTGGGATTCTCAGTGAACACAAAAAAGTCACATTTGATTCCTTCTCAACGAATGACCTTCTTGGGAGCTCTTCTAGACGCAAGTTTACAGATGGCCTTCCTTACTCCAGAAAAACAGTTACAGCTGGCTTCAATCTTCAAGACCTTGGCAACATTGACTCAGCTCACTGCAAGGAAATTCCTGCAGGCTTTGGGCTACATGGCCTCTTGCATCCTGTTGATTCCAAATGCGAGGCTTCACGAGGAAACTTCAATGGTACCTAAAGAGTGTATGGTCTCAGCATTGCCACAGTCTGGATACAATGATTCCACTGATTCCCTGCCTCCAAAAGGAATTCCTTTGGTGGTCCAGGGCGTGTGTTTTGAACGAAGGGAAGCCCTTTCGTCTTCCTCAACCTACTCAGATCATAACCACGGACGCCTCGGATTATGCTTGGGGAGCTCATTTTCTAGACAAATGCCAACAGGGTTCTTGGACAAACAAACACCTTCTATGGCACATCAACTTGAAAGAAATGTTAGCAGTCCAAAATGCTCTTCTAGCCTTCCAGACTCTTTTGAAGCCAGGACCTCTGCTAATTCGAACAGACAATACCACAGTCATGTGGTACATAAACAAGCAAGGGGGCTCTCACTCTTACCCCCTTTGCAGACTTGCCATGACCTTATGGGACACAGCCCTAAATTTGAATCTGGATCTTCAGGCACAGTTCATTCCAGGAAATCAGAATCTCTTAGCAGACAGCCTAAGCAGAAACATTTTGGATCCTCATGAATGGATGTTGGACCCCAACTTATTCAGCAAGATAACTGCAGTTTGGGGCTGTCCTCAGATAGATCTGTTTGCATCCCATCTCAACCATCAGTTACCTCTCTTTTGCACCAGGTCCTTCCACAAGACCGCTTGGAAAGTGGATGCCCTGTCCTTCAGCTGGAGGAACCTTTCGGGATATGCCTTCCCTCCTCTTTCTCTTCTGCCTCGGGTATTGCTAAAGATAAAGCTGGACAAACCCAGACTGATCATTTTGATAGCTCCAAATTGGCCTCGTCAGTTTTGGTACCCTACTCTACTGCACCTTTGCTTGGAACCCCCTTGGAGTCTTCCTCTGACCCATTCTCAACTGTCCCAGCATCAGGGTCAGGTATTTCACTCTCAAATCAAGACTCTCTGCCTGGCAGCTTGGCTCATCAAAGGCAATTGATTCCTTCTTCTCTTCCTAAACAAGTTTTGGATATTCTTTTGGAAGCTAGGCGTCCTAGTACAAGGAAATCTTATGCTTCTAAATGGAAAAGATTTTGTATTTGGATGCAGGATCATGGCTCTGATCCTTTAATACCTGATATTCCCTCTATTTTACTTTATCTCTCAGACCTTTTGATTAAAGGTCTTTCCTTTTCTTCCATTAAAATTCATGCTTCTGCTATTTCGGCTCATTTCAATTGTGATCCTCCCATTTTTTCCCACCAGCTGGTTAGACAATTTCTGAGAGGAGCTAAGAATTTAAGACCTCCTAGATCTCCTCCTGTCCCTCCTTGGGATCTCAACTATGTCTTGGAAAAGCTTACTTTGCCTCCTTTTGAGCCTGCTGCCTCTGCGGATATTAAGTTCTTATCCTGGAAGACAGCTATCTTGTTGGCCTTGACTTCTGCCAGAAGGGTGTCTGAGTTGCAAGCCCTCATGGCCGTGGAACCATACCTCATCTTCCATCAGGACAGAGTTTCCTTGAGGACCAATCCTACTTTTATGCCTAAGGTAGTTTCTAGAGTGGCTCTAAATCAGACTATTCACCTTCCTACCTTTTTCCCAAAACCCCAAAATAATGAGGAAAGGATTTTGCATTCATTGGACGTACATAGGCAACTACGTTTTTACCTGGACAAAACTAAAGATTTCAGAAAATCAGATCAATTGCTTATCTCATTTGCTTCCAGTTCTCTAGGTAAAGCTATTTCTAAGCAAACTATTTCCAAATGGATTGCTCACGGAATAAGATATTGTTACTCTTTTTTATGGAAAACAGATTCCAGGTACTGTCAGGACTCATTCTACTAGAGCAGCTGCTACTTCAGCAGCCTTCCTCAGAGGAGTTCCTACTAAGGACATTCTGGAGGCTGCTACTTGGAGCTCTGTGCATACCTTTTCCAAGCACTGTAACCTCCCTTTGTACTCTAAGTCTAGAGCAGGCTTTGCCTCTGCTGTTTTGCAGGGTCTTCTAGCTGCTCCTTCTTCTTCATAACCTCCTCCCGTGTTCTCAGCTTTGGCATTCTACCCTACAGTTATGACTGCAACAGTGAAACATGAAGAACATAGTACAGTTGTGTATACCTACCATAAATGTAGATGTTCGAGTGTCTTCACTGTTGCAGTCGGTGTTTCCCTCCCTCCAGACCCCTCATGTTTCTTTTTGCTTACTTTGTTTCCTTTCCACTACCTTTCTGGTGTATTTGTGTTTCCCTTGGGACACCTTTTGGTTTTATGGGGGCTTCTGACATCAGGGGCAAGAAAGGCTGGAGAAGATGGTGTCGGCTGTCAGCTTTATACCCATGCGTTCTGACATCAGGGTTCTTGCTGATGCAGCCGATGCCAGACCCAGACTTTGATATTCTGGCCAACCTCGGGGCTGCCTGCCGGCAGGAGTACCCTACAGTTATGACTGCAACAGTGAAGACACTCGAACATCTACATTTATGGTAGGTATACACAGCTGTACTTTGTGGTGACAGTAAAGGCTTTTTCTGTCACCTTTATATTTACATTTGCATTTCTGCGTGTGTGTGTGTGTGTGTGTGTGTGTGTGTGTGTGTGTGTGTGTGTGTGTGATTTAGCCTGCTTTTATTAAGGCTTTTTGTGGCTAATTACTGTTAGAATTGTTTTTGTGTGACAGTAATTTTTCTCCTAGATTTCCAATGGCTTACCAAGACAAGCACCCCAAGTCTGGTTTTAAAAAGTGCCCTAAGTGTTGCCAAAAGATGTCTATAACAGACAGCCACATAAATTGTGTATACTGTCTAGGAGCCCTACATTTACAAGACAGCTGTGCTATATGCCATTCCTTCTCCTCAAGGGTCTTACAGGAAAGGAAGAGAAAATTGACAGAGGGTTGTTGAAACGTCATTTCAGGAAGCTTTGAGTGACCAAGATGGATCCAGCATGTCCTCAAAGTCTTCTAAGACTTCAGATTCTAGGAAATCAAAGAAATCCTTGACTTCGGCTCCACTGCCATCAGAACCGACATGGTCCCCAGTCTTGAAACCGATGTCTGAAGCTCCTAAGAGTCCTTTACTGGTGTGCTTTTCTTGGTTCTCTATCAGCCTTTCAGATCTGGATGTGGATCGTGTGGTGCAGAAGCTGCTATCTGCACCGGCCTTGGCAAAAATGTTATCAGCTTCGGAGCCAAAGACCCTTGCACCAGCTCTAACTATTCCTCCTCTGAGCCATCTGGGTCCTTCGGAGCTGGAGGAGTCAGACCTGTTGATAGTGGAAACCTCGGATCTGACACCTGCTCCAGTGTCTTCGGCTCCGTGCACTCTGATGTCCTTGGTGCCGATTGAGGACTCTAGGAGTCGACACTCTCGGGTCGGGTCTGGGGAGGATAGTTGGACCAACTTGTCAGTTCTGACTCTGATTCTCGTGGATTTGGCTCAGATGAGCTCAACTCCTACCTCTGGTTCAGAGCCCACTGTCCAGGTGCTGGGGGTATCGATGGGTTTCCTCTGATCCATCTGTTCCCTCGCATCGGAGCAGAGGTGCTTTTGATGCCATGAGAAGAGACATGTCTCCTAAGACATCCTCGACCTCAGGTCTGGCTTCCTCCTCCCGTAAAGCACCTGTGTCTGCTTCTGCCTCACACATCCTGACAAAGCGTAGAGACCCAGAGCCTCAGGAAGCCCCATTGGGTGGCCCTTGCTCTTCCGAGAAGCTCCCACTGATGAGGTTCCCAGGAAGAGGTTGTGTAAGAGGAAATGTATAGACTTCCCTCAGGAGTCTCTAACATCGGATACTGACTTAGATGAGTCAGAAGGGTCCCCACGGTCCCCCACTGAAGATATCTCATTTGCTGAGATACTTGAAATCCTTAGAGAGGTGACTGGCAGTCCAAAAGTACTACTGAGGATGAGTCTGTTCTTCTGAAGGCTTTCAGATCTCATCCCTCCACCTCTTGGGTGTCTCTGCCCTTCGATAAGCTGATGCAGCTGGTCTTACAAAGGGCATGGGAGTCTCTGGATATTATGGAGCCTGTCCCAGAGACGGACTAATAAGTTCATTTTTGCCCCCCCTTGACAAATCATTTTTAACAAAAGGTGTTCCAGTTGATGCAATGGTAGTGGCAGTCACTAAAAAGGAAATGTCTGAGACTTCCTCGTCTATCCATCCTCCTAACAGAGACTCCAGGATCATGGATAGATATGGGAAGTGCATGTTTAGTTCAGCAACATTTGCTCTTTGTTCGCTTAACTGTTTAACCCATTTTACCAGGTTACAAAGAGATCTCCTTAAGGAGCTAGGAGATGCTCTTCAGGTTACAGTAGCTGCAGGAGCTTCCGACAAAGTTGCCGCCCAGCTTGCTACCCTCAATTCTATAGTAAACTCATCCATGTGCCTCATCTCTTATGCAGCTGATGGAACGAATAGGGCAGCGCGTACAGGAGTTGCTCTTAGGAGACGCTCCTGGATGCGCTTGTGTTCCTTCACGGAGCCCTTCAAGTCTTCCTTCATGAATATTCCCTTTGATGGCTAGTCCCTTTTCAGGTCTAAAGTGAAGAAAACCATAACCAGGTGTGAACAGGATGGAAAGACACTGCCATCAGGATCTATTTTTCCACCCCTACCCCAAGGGTCAAAGGGAAGGGAAAATGTGGTTCCCAAAAGCCCAAGGAACCTTTCAGGACACACATGGGGAATCCCCCTCCAGAGACAGAGGAGGGGGCAATAATGGATGATGCCGCCGTCACGGAAGAGGGGGGTCCACAACACCAGGGTGACGGATCACTTCTCTGGGAAGCTTTACCAATGCTCCTGAAAGGAGGCCCAACTGTCCTGCTCTGGAGGCAGTTGGTGGTCGCTTATCTTTGTAGCCAGACACCTTGTTCAAAATAACAAGAGAGCTGGGTACAAAGTATCATTTCCAGAGGATACTTCATCCCATTCACCACAACCTCCTCCACCCATAAGAAAAATCTCAGATGTTCCACCCAGTTACAGGGAGCAGGCAACAATAAGAGGTCCAAATGTTGCTAGCAGAGTCATCCAACCAGTCCCTGCAGACCAGACAGGATCCAGAACTTACTCAAGATTAGTTTTAGTTCCAAAAAAGACGGCGGACTGGAGACCCATATTGGACCTTAGCAGACTGAACAAATATGTAAAGAAAGAGAATTTCCAAATGGTCATGCTTCAATCTATACTTCCCTTCTTAGGGAAAGACAATTGGATGTGTTTGATAGATCTCAAGGATGCATACTACCACATAAAAATGGCCAGGCCATCCAGGGATCATCTGCGCTTCCGGCTGGGAGCCAATCATTATCAATTTCAAGTCCTACATTTGGTCTCACTACAGTCCCCAGAGTGTTCACCAAATGCATGGCAGTGGTCACGGCTCACCTGAGGCATCTAGGATTCCAGGTGCTTCTGTACCTAGACAATTGGCTCCTTACCTCCACCCACCAGGCATCAACTCATTCAGGCCATGGAGTCAACTCTGTCACTCTGCAATCAAGTGGGCATTACAATCAACTCAGAAAAATCTGCCTTGTTGCCATCGCAGCATATCGTTTTTATCGGGGCAGAGTTGGACACCACCACCACACTAAGGCTTCCAATAGAAAGGGTCTTTCTTCTTCGTCAACATGTCAGCGTTCTGATATCAAAAGACAGAGCACCAGCAGCAGAAGTTCTGACATTACTAGGCATGATGACAGCAGCAATTTTGGCCATACCACTAGCTCATATGCACATGCAGTTACTTTAATGGCTGTTCACTCAATGGTCTTACCAAGAACTTCCCATGTCTCACACTATAATGATCACAATTTCCTGCAAAAAGGATCTTCACTGGTGGTTGACCTCTCTTCATGTCATGGTAGGATGCTTTTGCTACCCCCTCCAGCAGCTGCAGTAACCACGGACACTTCCCTGATAGGGTCGGGGGGCATTTTCAGGGAAAGACAGCCCAAGGCACATGGACTGATCAAGAAACACATCTGCATATCAATGTTCTGGAGATGAGAGCAGTACTTTTGGCATTACAGTACTTTCAGGACTCTCTTCCTCTGGGTACGATTGCGATTCAGATGGACAACATGTCGGTGGTCTGGTGTTTGAACAAACAAGGAGGAACCAGATCTTTACCCCCCTTTGTTGTGAGGCTCTGAGTATGGCAGTTGGCTTTTTCCACCCAGCACTTTCTGTTGGCAATGCACATCCCAGGAAAATCCAGTGTGATAGCAGACAAGCTGAGCAGGGCAATTTTGTTGCCCCACGAGTGGTCCCTCAAGAAAGAAATAGCGGACAGGATATTCTCCAGGTGGGGCCAGCCTTGCTGTGACCTCTTTGCCAGTCATATGAACACAAAATGCAGAAGCTACTTTGCCCTGATTCCCCCTCTGGGAGAAGCCCCAAAGGATGCACTCATTCACGATTGGCCCCCGGGTCTCCTCTATGCATTTCCACCAATACCATTGATACCCGAGGTTCTGCAGAAAGCAAAAACCCTGGGAAGGACCATCATTCTCATAGACCCTCATTGGCCTCGTCAGATTTCGTTCTCCTTCCTTCGACTTCATCTTTTGGAGAACCCTTGGATTCTGGACCCAGTTCCAGAGCTTCTGAAGCCCTCTTCAGGGGAACTTCATCCCTCTCTGCAGTCCCTGAAGCTGTCAGCTTGGCTGCTCCAATTCCCATCATAGCCAGGTTCCATAACCTCTCCAATGCGATAAAACAAATCCTCTTTATCTTCTACTAGGAAGCTATATCTTAGCAAATGGAAAAGGTTTTCTATATGGGCCTCTACAAACAATATTGATCCTTACCAAGCCCCCATTTTAGAGTTCTTGACTATGATTTTTAACAAGGGAGCTGCAGCAGCAACAATTCGTGTTCAAATGGCTGCCATGTCTAATTTTCATCTTCGATTTGAAGGATTGAATATCATGTCTCACAAGTTATCCAAGCCTTTCTAAAAGGGACTTTTCATATTAGACCACCTGTGAAATCACCTTATTCTGCATGGAATCTAAATATTATGCTTTCCTGGATAATTCTTCCGCCATTTGAACCAGCTTCCTCTTCTGACCTCAGATATTTGTCATGGAAAACCATCTTTTAGTAGCTATTACTTCTGCCCGCAGAGTGTCAGAGCTTCAGGCTTTATCCATCAAGCCTCCTTATTTGATATTCCATGCTGACAAAGTCTCATTTAGAACATACCCCTCATTCTTACCCAAAGTTTGCACTGAAATCAATTTCAACCAAGTTATTGATTTGACAGTTTTCTTCCCCAGCCATTCAAACAATTTAGAGTACATGCTGCACAAACTTGATGTTCACAGACAGCTCAGATTTTATTTGGATAGAACAAAATATTCCAGAAAATCAGATCAGCTCTTTGTTTCATTCTCAGATTCCAGGAAGGGTAGAGAAGTGGCTAATACAACTCTGTTTAAATGGTTATCTGATTGTATCACCTTTGCTTATTCAGCTGCCAATATGTCTTTGCAGCATAAGATTAAAGCTCATTCAGCCAGAACATTTCTACATCATCTGCTTTTTCTGGCAGACTTCCCATTGATAGCATTTGTGCAGCAGCCACTTGGTCAAAACCTCGTACCTTTATCACTCATTACAAAGTTGACAAGGCCTCCTGGGACAGGGCCTCCTTTGGATCCACGGTCCTGAGAAATATACTCCAGTGAGCCACCTGAGATTGATGGTGCTTGGGACCACTACCTATCAGTAAAGAATAAACGGCGAGATAGAACAACTTCACATAAAGAAGTTATGTACTTAAATCCAACAAAAGCCCAAACGGATGATGAAACAATGAAGCTCAGAGAACTGTATGTTGAACCACTGAGTTTATTCCACACACAAAACCAGTAACGCTCCCAGAAATGCGTTTTTGTTTCACTATACACTTAATCAGATGTGGGCTTGAATAAAAACGCTCCCATTTAAGTAACCCTCCCTTTACAACTCCACCAATGAAAGCACAGACCATTATATGTAATTAAAAGAACACACAGACCAAACAACTCAAACATATACATAAAATTCTTTCATATTTCAAGTCATAATTCAGTCATTTCAATTACTTCCTTTTGATAATATGTACATTTTAAATTATTTTTAAAACATTTTTAAAAAGGCTTTATAAGAAAGACTATATAAACATTGATAATATAACTTAAAAAATAGTTAAAACCTATCTTTACTGTTTAATGTTACCATTGAGACTTGTTATACAAGGAGATTTGGCTCCATCTTGTGGATTGTTTTGGACAACACAAGTAAAATAAAGATAAAAAAGTTATTGCAATAAAACTTTTAAAAAATAACTTTAAAATACATTTTAAAGCCCTAATGATGATAAAAATATTTTGTCTTGGCATTTCATTAATGTTGCCTTATTTTATAATTTTAAGTTATGTGCTTACCATAATGTTCCATGTGAGTTGTTCATCTCGCCTTCATTCTTGTGTCCCTCCCACCAACCCCCTGATGGGCTGTTAGATGACCAAGATGCTGGTCTTGGTTGCTCAATCCTACCCTTTCTTGGGAGTGAAAGAATGACATATGGTATTATTATACGCAGCAAACAAGATCTGAGGTAACTCTAGGTGCATTATGGGATACGGACTTGACCTCGAGCTTTGCAATTGACCGACTCGGAGCCGAGGGATCGGCTCCGATCCAATCAGTAAAGAATGAAGGTGAGATGAACAACTTATATGGAACATTATGGTAAGTACATAACTTCTTTTTAACAACAGTGCATGAAAAGAATATCATTAGAAGTTGATTCCTCATATTAGACTAGACCTGCCTCGTTAGGAATTATGGGAGAAGGAAATTAAAGAATTTACGTATGTTTTTATTGATGGTCTGTGATTGTGTTTACAGTTTTAATAGTGCCAGAGTATTTGCTTCTTGCAGACAGTTGACATATATCCCGTTTTTAGATGCTTGATGTATGGTAAATATTGACTTTGTGGAGGCTAACAAAAACAAGGAAGTGATGGCTATGACTTGTGTTGCTTGACTTGTTCATTTGATTCTGCTTTCTTCAAAAATATTGTTACAAATAACTGAATTTTAACAAGACTAAAGGTTTTATGATGGAATGGAGAAAGTTTGCAAGTGAAGACAAGCAAGCCCAAAGGTACTTTTTAAAATGTGGCATTTGTATCCTTTGCAGGCAAATGTTCGAAGGGCGAGTACTGGATTTTCTAATTTTAAACAGGATGTATGGAGTGAATAATCACTATAACTGTAAATAATCATAGGATGTTTACTTGCCGTGGACTGCAGCAGTGTCTTTTCGATAAGACCACATGGAAGCTGTCGCAGTGCATTTAACATCCATATCCTGCATTACCCAAGCATAAGAAAAGCGCTCTGTGTAGTAAGTTAAAAAAAAAGTTATTTTCATTGATCAGTACCTTGAAGCTTTGGAACCGAGGGGGGTGATTACTACAGCTCTGTAGTTTAAACCAGTGCTGCAGTGGCAACTAAGACAATTGAATAATGGGCACCTCCCCCACACACAGCTCAGTAATTACATCAGCAGTTAAAGTTGTTTCAGATCATAACTATTTAAATAGTCTAGATATTTTGGGTACTGCATGGCTTTTAATATGTTATGTTAGTTATTATTTTAGCATATCATTTCTGTCTCAGCAAAACTAACTGAATACAGACTTTACATATTACTGTATATTATAGCATCACTTGGGTTCAATCAGTGAAAAAGCTTAGTGGTTTTAAGTGGATGTGGGCATTGTCACCTGATCGTTTTGTTCATTATTTAAATTGTGATGTTCCATCATTAGATCACTGTTGCAGTATCCTGTGCTGTAGGGATTATATCCTGACAAGGATATGACAACCAACCAGTATCCACAGTTGTGGGGCACTTTCCACACACCCAAACCACTGAATAGTGTGTGTAGAGCCCAATAAAGTCAGTAGTCAGGGCATCAAATCTTCATAACTTTCTTGTAGCTGAAGTGTGCTTTCCTTGTATACTTCAAGTGATAGATGGTCAGCTAGCACTTCACTAAGGCTGGGAAGATAAGTACCCCCTGGGGAAAACCTGCCACTTTAGCAAAATTTCTGAGGAAAAGTTTATTTTTTTCTGTAGAAAAATATACATTTAAGATAGGAATTGTGAATTTAGTGGAATTCGCTAAATGTTTCCTTCACAAATGTTGACTTTTTATGGGCTATGTTTTAGGAAAACTGTTTTAAAAACAATTTTGTGTAACATTGTGGCATATCTTTGTAAAAAATTAAACAAAGGGGGTTTGACTGGGGGTTGTCACTTAAATTTTTACCTTAAAACTTTAAAATTCCTGTCAGGTGATCAGCTGTTCAAAACACTGCTACTGGCTTATCAGGCACGTTTCTTAACTAGCAGGGTGTGTGTGTGTATGTGTATATATATATATATATATATATATATATATATATATATATATATATATATATGTATATATACACACACACTTGCGTGAATCTTCAGTACATCTTCCCCACTGCCTCAGTTACCTATGAGTAACTCTGCTATAGCCAGATCAGGTACCTGAGACCACTTGTTTTTCATTCTCACTGGTGTTGCTCCTTGAGAAGCTGCTAAGGACTGGAAGACAGGTATGTCCTCTTTGTTGGGTTGTTCTCTTTGGACAAGGGAGAAAAGCTGCTATTTGTCTCTGAGGAAGAAGAAGTGGTCATTGCTTTACTGCAAAGTTGAACTAAGGTGCCTAATTCCCAGCGAAGAGACCCATCTTTTGTTTGGACTTTTTCCAGGGGTTTTCTAAGAAAAGAAAACTGAAAGTTAGGTACATGTTTTCCCCTGTTTCACACAGGATGGGGATGGAATATTGGCTGTGTTTTGCTATGGACTTATTTAAAGCCTTTCATTCTTTAAATTCTGATCCCTCACTGAGTTTTTAAACAAAGGTTTCCCTCTCTTTCAAATACTGATTCAAAATGTGATGGACAGGAATTGGACATTACATTGAATTTCTCCAGTGCCTGTGCCAAAGGAAGGGAAATCTTATTCTGAAGAAATTTTTCTTCAGATATCCCCATACAGTTATCTTTTCCCTGAAACTATAGCCAGAATGAAAGACTTCTTTCAATAGGAACACAGTGAAATCCCAGTATCTTATTAAAACTGTATTTTCCTTAGCCTACAGATGTTCCTCCTATTTACCAGCATTAGAGGATGTTTTCTTAGCAGCCTGCAGTATGCATGGCAGTCAGCCTCCTGCTTGTAAGAAGTCTGATTTTATAGGGTTACCACACCCACAAATATTTGTATTCAAATCAGACATTGTGGTTATTTCTTTGGCAAAATGCCTCTCTGGTGCAGTTGATTAGCTTGTTCAACTGTGTTAGTAAGGTTGATGGTTCAAGCCTACCTAGGGATGATGCTTGTTTGAGCCTGGTTAGTGCAGAGTCCTCGGGCGGTGAACTGTTAATAAGCTGCTTTTCCATTTTCAGTTAACCAGATCATACTTTGGATAAATCAGGAAACTGAGTTAGGTTCCTCAGTGATCTGCTTGCTCGTAGGCATGCTAGCCACTTACAAACTTAAAACAAGTTATGTGTGACCTTGTAGTTCAGGGTTAGAGCAGTGGTCTTGTAAATCTTGGGTCATTAGTTCAAATCTCATCAAGTTCTCTGCTTATGCATTAATCTCTCTGATGTGTGGAGACGTCCTGTTTATGTACTCAGTTTTTGTTCTGGAACTCTAGGTTGAACATCCTCGGGCATTTTTCAGTCTAGATAAAAAGGAAGTCCACTTCAAGATTGGTCAAACAATACAACTTGCTTGAGATACTGTGTCTAACCTTGGGTAAAGTCCAATACCATACACTTGCTAGTTATAGGTCCTCATCTGTGACCCAGAATAACCATACCACTTACTGAACTCACAATTTAGCCCAACACTATATTCATGAGTGATTTCAACTATCCCACCATAAACTGAGATACATATACAAACCAGTAACATGCAGAGGCCCAAAGATTCCTGGATTTTGTAACTGCAAGCACCCTGGACAACCTTGTCTACACAGCTACTAGGGGTGCAAATATCCTGGATCTGGTATTCACAAATATAAAAAAATGTTGCATACCCCTCTCCTTGTGTAGTGTCCTCAGTAGTCACATCAGATCTCAAAGCGGTAACCTTTGAAATAAATATAAGGGCTGAACATCCAGAAAACCCCAGAATCTATGAACTTTTCCAAGGCTAGCAACTTCCTGTTAAGTGAAGGCACATCTAAATTCCAAGTCCCCCCAACTCAGCATGATGGTCTTTGCAGAAGTGCTCATGGAAACTGTGTACAAGCACTGCATCGAAACAGCAGTACCAGATTGAAATAAACTTAGGACACACTCCAAAAACAAGCTCCTTTGGTGGCTCCCAAATATAAATAGGCAGTACAACAAAAGAAAGGAAATCCTGTCCAAAAGACAAAAGAAAAAAAATCAGTCTCAACAAGCAACTTAGGGGACTAATCAAGTACACCAGAGCCAACTTTCAGGCAAAAATAGCCTCACTGGCTATGGATAACCATAAGGCATTTTTCAGTTATGTATGCAACCGTAAAGGGAACACTCAATAGTGTGCTGAAGTAATAGTAAATGGAACTTCCTATACTGAACTGGGGGATATAGCAGATTTGCTGGCCAATAAATTTTAGCTCCAGTTTCAACCCAGAAAGTGCCCTCTACCATTTCTCCCCCAACCATCACCAAAGAACAGGTCCTCACTGCACTTTCCAGAGCTAAATGTACTGCATCAGTGGGACCTGACAGTAAACCAGGATGCCTCCTAAATAGCTTGAAACATGTCCTGTTAGGCCCAGTAGAATATCTGTTCAACTACAGCCTCCAGACAGGGTGCATCCCTAGGGAATGGAGGGCTACAGCTGTCATTCCTCTACACCAAGGCAGACCATCAGCAAACACTATTAAAAGAATTATTGTAGACCTGATAAAAAAGACACAGTAAAACATTGGACCTGTCACAGTTTGTTTTTTGTCAAGGACAGGTCATGCCTGCTAAACTTTGGTGGATGATTTCAAAAAGGTTACAAGAGCCATGGATGAGGGAAAATGATGCATACTGCCTACCTTGACCTGGCAAAGGCATTTGATACAATGCCTCACTTGGGTAGTAAAGACAAACTTACAAATTTAGGCTAAAATCCTTGTGTCACCCAATGGAGAGCCAAATGGCTCACAAATAAGACACACAACGTTAGGGTAGGATAATCCATCTCCACCTCTACTTCTCTGAAGTCGAGGCAAATTTAGAGCCTTTGGCTGACCAGATTTGCTGATGACTGTAAGCTATCTGCAATAATCAAATTTTCCAAATATGTAGATATCCTCTAGGAAGGTCTGACAGACAAATTGCTGGTGCCAGAACCATGGGCTAAATCTCAATGAAAAAAATGTATAATTATACCTTTGAGAAGATGACCACCCCTTTAAATTGCAGCATTAATAATGGCTCCCCTAAGAGTAGACCCAGTGGTAAGGGACTAGGGAACTCAGGTTAACAGTAACTAAACTTAAATCACCGTGTGTCCTTGGTAGTGAGAAAATCCTTCTAAGCACAACTTAAGTAAGGGCATAGCATCCATATTTTAGGAGATTATAGACTCACTATACTTATCCCTCATTAGACCAATAATCGAGTACAGTGCTCGGAATGTACCTGCCCAAGCATTTGCAACAGCAGGAGCAGCCACAAATGTTCCTGACTGAAAGAATACAGCATTTAAATATATCCTGTGTGGACCACCTCTAAGCCATGTTCCCTGTACTCAGTCTCCAACAGACTACTTGAGGAGTGATCTATGCCTAAGCTGCAGTGCGTTCTTCGATCCAGCCCTGGTGGATCTGCTGCATATTTGCAAAACAAACAGGACTAGTGTTACTCTGTTTAAGAATCTAAACCTTATCTGTGACATAAACAAAACATGTTGGAGGGACAGCTATGTTTCTCAGAGATTACCCCTTCCTCGGAACAGACTCATTCATGTGAAACAGAGCTCTTTCCTAAGCCTATTCAAACGTAGTTTGGACTAGTGGATGGCAAATCACAAATTCACCCCTGGTTTGTTGCCTTTGGCTCTTGTGGACAGAAGCAGTTTGTATAGTGCCTAAGGAACAAGTGTATACCAAAGCCGTTCTAGCTTGCGGGCATTGATAACTGGGGAAAATTAGATCATGAACAGCTAGGGTAAAAAAAGCTCTAGGGCCGTTAGCATAGTAAGCTCCTGTGATCCTATCCTATAAAACCACCTGTTGCCAAACATCTTGTGAATACTGCCCTATCCCTTCTAACAAAGATGCAAAAGCTTTTGATAGCTTTGGGAAGAAATGATATTCTTTTACATTAGTCTTCATAATTCCAAATTTTAAGGCTCATACGTCAAAACTTTTCTTTTGAAAAATATGAAAAAGTTAACTGCCTGTCTTTATAAATTAAAGCACATCTGAATTCTTCAAACCCCCCCCCCACCCTGTAAACACTCTGAAGTGTTCTTATGACACTGTTGATGCTATGCCCAGAGCAGCGGTTTGCCTGATAAGTAATGAGGCTTTTCTTGGTTATATGGCCACAAAACATTTATTTTGTCTTTGAGTATTTTGGGCATTTTGTAGCAAATTTGGATGTGCTGTGAATAGGTTAAGTTTGTGAGTGTCTTTTGCATATGTTCACAAAGCATATCAGAAGATATTAAAGCCGAGATCTAGAATTCTGCCGTGAAGAGAGAGAGATTGTTTTAACCCTGTCTTCTGCTGAGGTCTTTAAAATATTTGATGAAAGTAGAAAGTTAATTCGGGGTAGATTTGGTAGGAAATTATATTTTACTTTTGCCTTCATAATTCTAAACGGTCAGGCTTGTATGTCAAAATTTCTGCTTATTTTTGAAAATATGAGAAAGTTAACTGCTAACCTCCCTTCTTTAAAGATTAAAGCATCTCTAAATTCTTCAATAGCATGTTTTTTCCAGGTAAACAAATACTGTTTGAAATGTTAGGACTCCGTTGATAATTTAGCAAGAGCAGCTGTTACCTGCTCAGCAGTGAGGAGGTGTGCTTGGTTACATTCGCAACATGTACCAGAGGATGTCAAAGAGGATAGCTCACATTTTCCCATAGATAAAGAAGGTGTTTGGCTGTTCTTTTGCTTCAGTTACTTAAAAGATTTAATGAAAGAAGGAAGTTAATTTGGGGGCAACTCAGATTTTTCAACTGTCTTTCCCAAAGTCTCTTTAAGGTTCAGAAATACACAAACCGCATTTCAGAAATCTATGGCATGAAGGCTCAAAAACAATGTAAGGAGCCTCTCAGAACCAAGGACAGTCCAAAAAGGCAGAATATTTGCACCTTCAGGTTGTTTCCCCTTCCTACCCTGGCAACCTATTAGATCTTTCCCAGTATCTACGTCTTCAATTTCTTTGGTAACATCAGATAACCTTAGGATAGAGAATGTTTCAGAAAGGATAAATTTGTCAGCAAGAGTCCCTTCCTCCTTTTCACTGGATTCCTCCTTATCCTTCAGACCAATCTATGTTACCTCCAGTCCTAGAACAATAGCTGTCTGTAGGGGGTCATATAACTGGATTCCCTAGAACAAATACTGAAAAGGTTTTTGTCAAGAATCTTTCTTGTGCCAAAGAAGGAACCCTGGCCCTAGACCTTCCTTTACTAAACCTTCAGATCAAATAATCCACAGCCCAAGATAGGTTCATAGGAGGTTACTAGGCTGTTGGCCATAGGACCTTTATAACCCTAGTCATGTTATACCCTTGTTCCCTTAGTTTTATGGTCTATGTTTGCAGCGCGAGTCTGTGATCAGCACCGACTGCCCTTATCCAAGAGGGACATAGGTGACACCCCCAGGGTAAATTTACAGTCTTCCATCCAGTTGTCTAAGGTAAACTTAAATAGGGTCATTGAGGAGGTCTTTTTATGTGAATTGGGAGTTTGTTCCAGAGGAGCTGCAATCTCTGGGAGACATATCTGTCTCTCCAGCATTTCCTCCAGTACTGTGGACACATAGTGATTGAAGTTTAGTTTATCAATCTGTGTTCCCAAATCTCTCACCACATATTTTGAGCTAAGGGGGTACTGTTAATATTGTAATTTGTAGGGACTTCCTCTTTGCCATATGGGATAATAATGCATTTTATGTGTTTAGTTTGTGGCTTTAGCACCAATCATTTGTATGTGTAAGCCCTTTTTGTAGTATCTCATCATCATTGGGGGGACTCCATGATTGCACGCAGTTTGCAGTCATCGGCAAACTTGGTAAGCCACAGCCCATCTATTTTCACCTGGACTTCTGCGAAATAGATTCCATATGGGGCCCAGCACAGATCCTTGTGGTACATCACTGGTAACTGGTGTGCTAGTAGAGGTGGAATCCCCAGCTTTGGCTGTATGCGTTCTGTTGGTGAGCCAGTTAGCTACCCATCTAATGACATATGGGTTAATTTCCAGCTGGGTGAGTTGCTCAATGATGCCTGAGTGGGGGATTGTGTCAAAAGCCTTGGCTAAGTCAAAATAGGCTGTATGTACTGTTTTGCCTTCATCCAGGGCTTTGGTGACTTTTTTGAAGAAGTCCACTAGCTTTAATAAGCAGGATCTACCCTCAACAAAGACAAATTGGGTTGGGTCAAGAGTTTGAAGGTCACCACCTATGTCTTTCTTGATAAGGTCCATGATGATTCTCTCCGTGGCCTTGCAGATTAGACCCATGAGCCTAAACAGCCTTTAGTTCCAGGGTCGGTTGGTAGTCCCCCTTTGTGCAAGAGCATTACTGTTGCTGATGTTCTTCGTTTCACAGTTGCATTCATCACCTGTGGGTTATCCCTGCTGTGGTAGTCCTCGTACGGCCCGAATACCAGAGTCAATGTTTTTGTGCGCCGGTTGCTGTCACCTGTAGTCTGACATCAGGTCATCAGTACTATAAAGCAAGGCAGCCGAGGTCGTTACATCAGTCTTTCTTGCCATGGAGCCTGTAGCAGAAGCAGTTCGCATGAATGCCGGTCAGTCGCTACCAGAAGTCAAATTTCAGAAGAAAATGTCTAAAGCTAAGTACCCCATTGGGAACCCTTTTTTCTTGCTCTAACAGATGTCCAAAAAAGTTAATTGTCTCACCTGTGGAAAGCAGATCCCACACCAAGACTTTCATTCGTACTGCATCACTTGTTTAGGCCCAGACCACGACGTCCCTCGTTGCTGGCTCTGTGCCCTCTTTAATGCGTGAGCCATTCACCACAGAGCTGTTTTTGTGGAAAATTATTTTCGTATTCCATCTTCGAATTCCGATATTGCATCTGTCAGCCAACAATCCGCCGATATTCCAAAAAAATGTAGAGAGCCACACAAGGCTAAGCCTTCCGATGATGCTACTGCTAAGCAAGTAGTCAGCTGTCTGAAATTTAGTGAGGTGCTTTCACAGCCCCTAATGCGTAACTCGCTTTCTATGCAGCCCTCTGCCGAGACCCTTTCGGAGTCTGGTATGCTGCAGAAATCCACTTAGTCTTCTGAGCCTTTGGCTCTCAATGCTTCGGTTAGGTCCAGAGCCATGACATAGGCACCGGCTTCCGAGGAGGCCACTCGCTCTACCGATTCTAGACAGAGATGGACATCTCTTCTGACTACCATTTCTCAGAGACCGACGGATTCTCTTAGGCCTCGAAGCCAGACCACTCCTAGGAAATCTGCTTCTAGCCACCATCTTGCTACTGCTCCCCCACACCAAGCTCAAATACTTAAAATGGCTGTCAATCTCATCTCCCTTATCCAAGGTACTCAGGCCCCCACTCCTAAAAGGAACAGGCTTCCTTCCCCAGAAATTTTGACAGCCCAAGAGTCAGAGGAATCTGATTATTCTGCCTTTGAAGAGGAACAGCAGCCCTTAACTGTTTGAAGATTCAGATGCAGAGGAATCCATCCCCTCTGCCTCGGACCTCTCCTTCGGGAAACCCTTCACTCCCTCAGGGAACATTTTCAATGGGACTCTCAGGACTACCCACAGTCAAAGAAATGACTTGGAGAATTTCTGGACCTGTCCCAGCACAGACCCCTTGCCATACCACCTATTCTAGAAATGGTGGATGATGTTTTCCTTGAATCCAGTTTAGCCCCTGATGCCCTGCCTCCTGCTCCAGCTAAACCTGACAGGTAATACAGGGTACTGGATTCTCACAAATACCTGTACAGGAACCTTGCTGCAGACCCTGAGGTCATTACACAGAGACCCAAAGGAGCTGACTAGTTCTGCCAAGAATCCTCTTCCTTCTGACAAAGACTCCAGAGCTCTGGACAGATTGGGTAAGAAAGTGCACACCTCTGCAACCCTAGCTATCAGCACACTCAGTTGTCAGTTCCGTATGTTAAAATATCAACAACACACTTTAGAACAATTAAAACATAAGATTGCTACCTCTTCTGACTGTACCAACTCAAAAGAGCTGGCAGAATTACTACACTCTGCTTGCCAAGTGGCCAAGCACTCATTACAATGTGGATATGATGCCCTAGAAGCCTCTAGCATGGCAGCAGTGACAGGATCTGTTATTAGAAGACATGCATGGCTGAAGGAACAACCTCTCCTTGATCATGTCTCTAAACTTATTAATGCAGCCCTGGATAAGGAACACCTGTTTGGGGTAAAAGCAGAAGACATGCTTAAAAAGATGGAAAACAAAGCAAAATCTATGCAAACAGTAAAAGATTTCTTTCAAGTTCAACCATCCAGATTGAGCAGGAACTTCCCCTCTAAGCACTGGGCCTTCCCTGCACCCAGCAGATAGGGCGAAAGTAACCCTGCAGGGACAGGACATCCGGGCTCCTATCCCAGGGCCAGCAAAGAAGCAAACAATGGACTACTTCTACCTCTAAACCAGGGAGTTCTAAGCCAAGCTTCACATTGACTCTCCCTCCCCCCACTGCCCTCCTTTCATGCATCTAAAACTCAGAGGAAGGCTCACCCTCTTCAAGGACAATTGGGTCTCTATAACCAAGGAGTATTAAAAATAATTTCTCTAGGATACAGATTCTCCTTCAGTGAACTCCCTATTCCAAGAGAGTACCCAGACCTTCCCCCAAACCAATGGGCAGAGGCATTAAAACAAGTAAAAACACTAATAACCCAGGGGACAGTAGAACCTTTCTCTCCGGATCAAACAGGAAAAGGTTTTTACTCCATACTATTCCTTGTTCTCTAGAAAAGAGGGCACTTGGCCTCCCATCCTGGATCTAGCCAAACTGAACACCTCCTTGGTGGTCCCCAGATTCAAAATGCTAACCTTGCAGCAGCTCCTGCTTACTCAAAATGCCTGGCTGGTTGACACTAGACCTAAAAGATGCCTATCTCCACATCCCCGTAAGGGAATCCTGCAGAAAGTTCCTGCACTTCAGAGCAGGCAATCTGCACTTTCAGTTCTCTGCACTGCCCTTTGGCTTATCTACTTCTCCCAGAGTATTTGCCAAATGCTTGGCCCCGGCTATAGCATTCTGCAGACAGAGAAATATACAGATTTACCCTTACCTTGATGACTGCCTCATTCAGGCGAACAGCAAAGAAAAGTTGCTCCAGGATCTTCTCTTTATCAAAAAACTCCGAACTTCCCTAGGGTTCACCATCAATGAGAAAAAATCATAGCAAAACCCCACCAGAAAAATTGTTTTCCTGGGAGCTGTGCTAGACACAACAACCGTAATGCCCTTCCTATCTCCAGAAAAGCAGAGCTTCCTGCCTTTCTACTTCACCCAGCTGGCTTCCAGAAGTCACCTCACTGCGAGGAAGTTCCTACAAGCCCTGGGATACATGGCATCTTGCATCCTTCTCATCCCTGTTGCCAGGCTTCACATGAGAAAGCTTCAATGGTACTTAAAGAACCTTTGGTGTTAGCACACACAATCCCTAGAGACCACTCTCCCACTAATCCCTTGCATAAGGGACGAATTTCTCTGGTGGGCAGAGGCCTGTGCCATGAACAAGGGTTGTCCCTTCATCTTCCAGCCGACCATCACCGCCGATGCCTCTGACATAGCTTGGGGCGCTCACCTAGCAGACAGGTGTACCCAAGGCCTTTGGAATGCCCAGCAACTTCACTTGCACATCAACCAGAAAGAAATGATGGCAGTGCAAAACACTCTGACTTCCTTCCAACCCAATCTCAGGCCAAGGGTGGTCCTTATAAAAACAGACAACACCACAGTAATGTGGTACATCAACAACCAAGGGGGCACCCAATCTTCCACCCTGTGCAGGATAGGCATGAGTCTCTGGCTTACAGCCACCTCCATGGGGCTACATCTAATTGCCCAATACTTACCAGGGATCAACAACACACTGGCAGACCACCTAAGCAGAAATTTACTGGACCCCCACGAATGGCAGCTCCACAGAGAAAATTTTCTGCAAAGCACCCAGGAATGGGGGACCCTAGAGGTAGAACTCTTTGCCTCGTACCTCAACCATCAGCTGCACAAGTTTTTTACCAGAGGGAGTATCACCTCCTAGCTTGGAAGGTTGATGCCTTGACCTTCCCCTGGAGCTCCCTCTTTGTGTATGCATACCCTCTTCTGCCCCTTTATTCCCAAGGTTCTGATCAAAATGAGAGGAGAGACCAAAGGCCATCCTCATCACTCCAGATTGGCCCAGACAGCATTGGTACCCCTTACTATGCAGTCTGTCCTTACAGCCCTCCAAGCTGCTTCCCCTAAGGTCAGACCTTCTAACCCAGGAGAGGGGGAAGGTATTGCACCCAGACCTACAGACTCTCAAACTTTCAGCATGGCTTATACACTAAAAACTAACAAGAAGTCACTGTTAAGCAAACAGGTCCTGGACATCATCACAGATGCCAGAAGGCCCAGCACAAGAAAATCTTATGCAGGAAAATGGAAAAGATTCTGCTCCTGGAAACAATCAAAAGGGGGCAGTACCTCCCAACCTTCCATCCCTCTCATCCTGGATTACTTAGCAGAGTTGCTCAATAGTGGCCTCTGCTTCTCCTTTATAAAAATCTCTGCCCATTATGATTCAGACCCACCCGTCTTCTCTCATCCTTTGATTCCTCAGAGTGGCTTCTAATATCAGGCCTCCCAGAAGACCTCCTACTCCACCCCGAGTCCTGAATTATGTGTTAATTACCTTACCTCCTTTCGAGCCTGCCGCTTCAATAGAATTGCAATGCCTCTCCTGGAAGACTGCCTTCCTACTAGCTATCACCTCAGCCAGAAGGGTCTCAGAACTTCAAGCTCTCATGCCCTTCATAATTTTCCATGCAGACAGATTCTCCCTGAGGACTAATCCCTCCTTTATGCCCAGGGTGGTATCTGATGTGACCCTTAACCAGGCCATGCACCTTCCCACCTTCTTTCCCAGCCCTCAAAACAAGGGGGAAAGAATTCTGCACTCACTAGACATGCACAGACAACTCGGATACTATCTGGACTGCAGTAAGCCATTCAGAAAAACTGACCAGCTTCTTGTAAGCTTTGCCCAAGGGGCAGAAGGGAAACCTATCTCCAAAAAAAACATTTCCAAATGGATTTCACACTGTATCCAATTCTGCTACAGACTACATGGGAAACCCATCCCTAAGGTGATCCGTACAGACTCCACTAGGGCAACCTCCACTTCCACTACATTCCTCAGAGGAGTACCTACCAGGGACATCTTGGAAGTGGCCACCTGGACCTCTGTCCATACCTTTACAAAGCATTACCGTCTTACCTCTCTTTTCTAAGTCTAGAGCAGGGTTTGCCTCTGCAGTTCTGCAGGGCCTCCTGTTCCATTCCTAGGACTCTACCTATCCTTCCACCCTTTACCTCAGCTTTGGGAATCCTCAGACAGGTGATGACTGCAACAGTGAAACACTAAGAATATAGTACAGTTGTGTACACTTAAGATAAATGTAGATGTTCGAGTGTATTCACTGTTGCAGTCTTGGTTTCCCTCCCTCCATGCCCCATTTAACATCTTCCTCTAGGGAGAGACATGCTTCCCCAGGTGGCTCTTAGCCACCAGGGCCACTTTTCTTTTTTCCCTTGTGCTTCTGATGGGTTAGGGCAGGAAAAACTGATGTAATGATGTTGGCTGCCTTGCTTTATAGTACTGACAACCTGACGTCGGACTACAGGAGACAGCAGCCGGCACACAAAAACACTGACTCTGGTATTCGGGCCGGCCAAGGGCTACCACAGCAGGGATAACCTACAGGTGATGACTGCAACAGTGAATACACTTGCACATCTACATTTATGGTAAGTGTACACAACTGTACGTTTTCCACTCTGCTGGGAGAAAGCCAGTACTTAGACTGTGGTTGAAAAGGATGCCAAATGGTTCCACTAGGTCCTGTTTTAGACTATTTAGTAGGCAGCCTGGGATGTTATCTTGTCCCATAGAGGCTGTTTCTGCCTACGGAGAGTGTGGTTATGATCTGATGTTTGAAGATACTAGGTAGGGGACTGGTGACATTTATGCTTTGGGGTATGTCTGGTGGGGTTGGGGGAGGGTGAAGTTTGCATGAAATCTGTCTGCTAGCAGGTTGGCAATGTCCTCAGGGTCAGTATGAGTGGTACAATCCACTACTAGTTCAGCACAAAGCTGGACCTTCCTTTTTAGATTTCTGACATAGCTAAACAATGCCTTCTGATTATCCTTAGGAATGCTAGTTTAGCTGCATAATTGGCTTTAGATGACTTTACAAGATACCTAATTTGCTTGTTCAAGCTTTGGAGGGTGCTCTTCCTCTGATGAGTCAGTCCCCTCTTGTTCTTCAGTATTAGTTGCTTCTTCTTGTATAAATTATTTATTCTTGATGTCCACTAGGGTGGCTTGTGTTTTGTGAGGACCTTGTTTTGATCCATTCTGGTACAGCCAAGTTTGTACATTTGTGTAGGTGTTTATACACGGCATTTGTGCACAACTCTGTATAGGAGTCATTGTTGACAGTGGTAGCAGAGTGGTTGAAACTATTTATGCCATCACTTAGCAGGCTATAGTTTACTTTGAAGCAATTTTTCTTCCTTTTTGCTCTTGAGGGGGAGTCGGGTATGATTGTTACTTCAAAAGAGACCAATTTATGATCAGACCTTGCCAGGTAAGGCAGCACACAGTGGGTAGTGCAGAGACCCCCTGTATTGCTGAGTACTATGTCTAGGACATTTGAGCCCCTTGTTGGGGTGTAGACTATTTGTTCCAAAGCATTTGTATTAACAAAGTCCAGGGACCTTAGGGCAAGTGTGTTTGTACACCTATATGACTCCCAGTCGATGGAAGGATAGTTAAAATCACCCATGACCAAGGTGTTTGGCTGTTTAGGTAGTGACTGAAGTAGGTCCAGGTAGGCAGTGTGGTTCTTGTAGTTTTTGGTGGGGGACATGTAGCAAACGATGATATGGAAAGGGATTTTACCTAGAGTTAGTTGGACTTGGAGTAGCTCTAGGGAGTCGTATTGTTTGACCCATCTTCAGATGTATTTGTCTTTAATGAAGATGGATACACCTATGCCTATGGGTCTTTCACACTTGTTTTGAGCTCTGAACTCATGGAGGGCATCATAGTCTTGTATGGCCAGAGTGCTCTCTGTTACCTTGAACCATGTTTCTGTGACTGCACAGACATCGTCATCTTCCAAGGTAAGGAGTGTTTCCAGTGAGTGCAGTTTCCGATTGACTCTTAGCATTAAGCAGCATAACTTTGAGTTTGTGTCTAGTGGATTTTTTTTTTACTTTCTCAGTTTATATCTTTTTTTGTGACTAGATTTAAACAATATGAAATAAAACAAGTAAAATATAAAAAAGACCCTGTTTATTGTTAAAATAATTGGTAAGCGCTTTCATGGAGTTAAAACCACTTCATCAGACCAAATCAAAATCACATTAACCACATTATAAATACAAGTACAACAAACTTCAAAACAATAAAATACGTAATTACTATCACCTGATTACATTAACTAATTGAGAATGTAAGGTCTTCTTTCTTTCAGTCTAGGTCTTAGAGAGACCTTGTCATTCAGGCTCCCTTCTTTTATCAGCCTGCAATTTCAAGATCCAAGTCAATTCCCTATCCTCAGTTTTATTTCTTAAATCTCCTAACCTACCCATTTCCTTCATTATCTCAATCACTTGAAATAGGAATTTGTGTTGCTTTGAAGCATCTAAAATATGCTGTGCTAAAGTATTAGAACCAACCACTGTACCCTTATGGAAAGAATAAGGGAACATATACGTGGTATAAGACACGGCAATAGTAATAATTCTTTAGCATTTTCTCTAAAGCTTTTGCTGCCCTCTGTTATGCCACTTTTAAGCACAGTCTGTCTACTCGACATTCCCTCCTAGCAAATTCCAGTTTGAACCAAGTCATAGTGCCTTTGCTTAATGGCAGGAGTCTTAAAGAGGAGAGGATCTTCTGCAACTTAAACATGTACATGTATGTGTAGTAACAGAGATATGGTTTCACTGCAAAAAAACACCCACTGTTCTTGATTTTAGTGCTTATGCATTTAGAGCTAATTGCAGCTGCAGGGTAGTGCTAGCCTTTGTCAGAAACTTTCTTACACCAAAGCAGATTTCTCATGACACTAATTTTTACATTTTGAAAATCAGTCAGTGTTTTAAAATATATTCATATCCAGTCAAAGATTTCTCTACATGTCTGCTAGGAGTCATGATCGCTACCTTTTTAATTTATCCAAGTCTTTTGGGTTTCCAATACCATGACAGGAATGGATCCCATTCCTAAGTCAAAGTATGATTAAAGTTCATTAAATTAGTATTGTTTCAGTGTTTGATGTTAGCCAGAAGTGCTCTTTGCAGCACCTTCAATGTGCCCAGTAAGAAGGACTCCTGCGATTCATATGGAGTTACATGTATCAGTAACATATCTGAGTACAACTGTAAATTCTTTTTCATAAGACCTGTTGCTCCTACTACTACTACTCCTGGAACTGTCTAGGTATCTTTCTTCCACATAGCCCTCGTTTCTGCCTGCAAATCCTGGTATTTTGCGACTCTGTCCGTCTCTGCACGTAAGACACTGTAGTCAGTAGGTGTAGCGATTTCAATAATCAATGCAACTTTTGTATTTTTTTCATGGACTACTATACCTGGTTTTCTTTCATCTGTGTTATGAACTGTTGGTAATGGATGATCCCATGTTATATAAACTTCATCATTTTCTGTGATGCTTTATGGCTCATGTTTCCAGTGCTTTTCAGCTACTTCAGTATTATAATGTTTGCACAACCCCCAATGCAGCAGTCTTGCCACATTATTATGACTTTCAGTATACAGTCCTCCTACCATTAGTATATCACAACCACCAACAAGGTGTGCAACTGTTTCCAGTTCTGTTTTACAAAACCTTGTCTGTTTCTCCCACATGTTCAGTGGACTTTAAACCAACATATACTTAGTCCTCTATCTTGGGCCACTAATATTAATTAACCTTTCATCTTTTGGTTTACCAAACGCTACGTTAATGACGTAACTGATTTATTTTATTCTATTTGACTTGAATTACTCTGCAATAATCTGCCTTACCTAAATGAAAAATGGAAAGAATACCCAACTATTCTCTGCGCAAATACAAATAAGCAGTAGCTTCCTAAGGCCACAACTCCCTATAATTTGTTTTTGATATTGCTGCATCTCCACAGGTATCATACTCCACAGGTAAATCAGACCACAGATGATTGATTTTCACTTATAATAGTGAAGGTTCTTGAAAGCAAGCCACTTCAGGCTACTTAGTGACCAGAATGATTTCCACTGCTGACCATATGCCTAGAGGTAGGACCTTTACCTTTGAGGTCTGCTCTCACTTAAATAGGTGTATAGAGAAAACGGTACCTACCTCTACTAAATACACAAATAAATTTAAAAAGTATTGTGGAATTCCTGTGTAACCCTTCAACAAAAGTAAGAAAATGGTAAGTTCTTATAGGTCACATGTTCCCCATCTTAAGACAGTACTCTAGCATGGCAACAGCCAGAAAGTCTAGAGTTGATTGCAAGCTAAAAATGACTAGCGTTATCAAACCTAATTATTATTCCTTCTTCAACTGCATTAAAAAGTCAGAAATGACATTCATCAGTGTGCTGAATCCGATCCACAAGGATGCTACTAATTCTGATACCAAACAAATATCCTAGCTGACCTGATGTGAACTTCTCCTCATCCACCATCATAAACACTTACTAAATCTTCATTCTTTGAAATATCTTGTGTGACCCAGTGGAACTCATACATGTGCAACTAACTATAAACAGGGCCTCTTACCATGTATCCTTGCTACTTATAGGTCCCCCCTGCATGTCCCAGGAAACCCATACTACCTCTCTCAATGTACTGGAGTCCCTCACCATTCAACCCAATATAATCTTCATGGTAGCTCTCAACTACCCCTCTGTAGATTGGTTATCCTAATCCACTTCTAATGCAAAAGTCAGATGATTCCTAAACTTCCTTAATACCAATGTCCTGGAACAGTTGGTCCATTCTCTTACCAGTAGTAAAAACATCCTTGACCTTGAACTTCCGAACATGGAAGAACAATGCCTCTCACCCAGTGTAATGTCCTCGCTATTCAGATCTGACCATAAGGCAGTATTGCTTGAAGTAATTAAATCCAAGGACCCAATGAAACCAAAAACATTTAGGAACTATTCCAAGGCTATCCTCTCTCTATTAAGCAATTCCTTGGCTAAATTCCATGCACTACCAAACCCAGTAAACACCATAGCAGATGCTGTGCTATTTATAAAATTCTTGTTCAGCCATATTGATAGCTGTATCGAACAAAATGTGCCCACTTGTATTAAGAATAAGACAAACTCAAAAGACAAGCCACCCTAGTGGAATCAAAATATCAATTGGTTAAACAAAAGAAAAAAATCTTGGCCAAGTGTAAGAGGAACACAGCCCATCATACTAAAAGCCCCCTGACCAATCTAAAAGGCAGCTAAGAAGATTAAGTTAATTAATACTTCAAAGTCTAAATTTGGAAAAAAAAAATAGCTACTCTGGCAAAAGACAGCTGCAAAGCTTTCTACAGTGATGTCCGTGACCTCAAGACAAATGTGCAACAATGTGCAGAATGTATTGTGCACTACATCACACATACTTAACCAGAGGCCATTTACAACCTTTTGGCTAACAGTTTTAGCTCAAATTTTTCCTTCCACTCCCACTGATAGCCCAAATGAAATACTGCATACCACAATCTCCCCAACCATTACTAGGGATTAGATCATCAATGCACTTTCCAAGGCCAATAACACTGCATTGATGGGCCCTGATAACATCCCAAGAGTTTTACTAAATAGCACGAAACATGACCCCTCTGCTCCACTTGAATTACTTTTCAACTGAAGCCTACAGTCAGGTTTTGTGCTCAGGGAATGGAAAATAGCTACAGTCAATCCCCTGAGCAAAGGAGGTCCAACCACTGATCTGGGTAATTACAGGTGCACAAGTCTGACCAGCCTCATGTAATGCCAAGAAAAAATCATCATGGACATGGTAAACGAAGACATAGGTAACCTGGAAACACTAGACCCATCACAGGTCGGCTTTGTTAAAGGATAGGCATGCCTATTAAATCTGGTGGACTTCTTTGAGAGGGTCTCCAAAGCAATAGATGAAGGAAGGACTGTGTACACAGCTTACCTCAACCTGGCCAAGGCTTTTGATGCAATACCCCACTCAGGCATTCTAGGCAAGCTCACTAAATTAGTTTTAAACCTGTTTATGGCCCACTGGATAACCAACTGGCTCACTGATAGGACCCAGGAGGTCAAAATAGGTGAATCCACCTCCACCAAATGGCCAGTCACTAGTGATGTCCCCCAGGGCTCTGTAATGGGCCCTGTCCTTTTTAGCATTTATTTCTCTGAAGTGGAAACAACTGCTGAAGGTTTGTGGCTGATTTAAGTTTGCAGATGGTTGCAAGCTGTGGGTTATCACCAACTCCCTGCAGACACTAGAATTCTTCAAGAAGGCCCATCTCTGACTAACAAAAGGTGCCAAAGCCATGGTTTTAAACTAAATGCTAAGAAATGCATAATTGTACCATTTGGGAAATCTATCCCAGCTAATTACCATGTTGATAATATGACTGTAAAAGTCAACCCAGTGGTCAGGGATCTAGGTATGCACATAGACAGTAGCCTTACCTTCGACCACCACGTGGCACATTGAGGAAATCCTATTATGTTTTTCAACTTATAATTAAGGGCATAGCATCTTGGTACAAAGAGGTCATTATCCCATTGTACTTTGCTCTTATCAGACCAATAGAAGACTACAATACTCTGTTCAGTATATACCTGACCAGGCATATGTAGCAACTACAGTGACCTCAGAGGTTCCTTACAAAAAGAATGCAATGTGTAAAAAAAAAAACTGCCTTACACAGCCATAAGTTCCCTTCCCCATCTATGCCAGACTTGCAAGGCATCCGCAAACTCCACATTTTTGACTTTCTTTCATATTCATAAGTCAAACAATAGCAGAAATACAAGGTTTAGGGACCTGAATTTTGTCTGTGACTTACACAGAACATACTGGAGAGACACACATGTATCCCAGGTTGCTCCTCCTATGGAACATGCTTGCCATCCATATAAAGCTGAGTTTGTCTATTACCCAGTTTAAGCACAACCTAGACCATTGGGTAGGGAATAGGAAATTTACACCTGCTTGGCACCCATGTCCCTTATGGATAGAGGTAGCTTGTAAATGCATGGATACATGAAGTCGTTATTCTTTCAGGAAAACTTGGCTAGGCTTAGAAAGGCCCCACGGATCATTAGCCTAGTAACAATATATAAATATATGAAATTCCCCAAAGATCATTTTAGAACAATTCCTTTTTGCCCAGTCTAAAATGGGTCTATATCACATCATCGAACTTATATACGTTCGAATGATGTAATATCAAACCCAAAAGTCCAAAATCGCACAATAACGAAGACACAGAACAGTGATTTTTTTCCCAGGAAAAAGAATCGCTGTTCACTAACAAAAAAAAAATAAATAAAATATAAACAAACTAAAATTAAAGTGGACCTAGCCAAGGCACACAGCAATGTCTCACATGTAAGCATTGATGAAAATTGGTGAAGTACACGTGAGACCATATATAGTGAGAGCAACAGCAGATTGTCAGTTGAACATATCATTAGAGCAGTAGGTGCTACCTCTGACAGTAAAAAAGTAACAAGCAGGGATACTCTGGGCTCAGTTACTTGGGTCATCTTTTTGGCATTTCTGTACTAAGTAAGCCAGTGTTCTGGGTTCCTGGTTAAAAAAAATTGCTGATTGGTATAAAATAAGGATTCTTATATGTGCACCCAGTAATATGAAGGTACTCCTGGAGGACTGGACTATACAAACAAGTAGTGTAAGGAAAGTGGCCACAAACTTAATGACAAAAAATGCAATGTAGTCAGTTTTGGTCAAATATTCCTTAGCATACTACATAGATGGCACACCCCTTAACACTGACACAGTCATTAAAGATCTAAGCAACCTTTTGGTTAACCTCCTGTTATTTGATCATTACGTCTCCAGTGTAGTCAGAAAATTCTTGTGTCATGGCAACAGAATCTCATCCAGAATGAAAAGAAATCTTGCTTCTATTGTACTTGTGTTTTGTCTGCCACATTAGAGAATATAATGTCCACTTTGATACTCATCTTTTGGTACATATCACTCAACTGGAAATCATAGAGATTCCCAACTATAAAAAAGCCACAGGTCTCAAGTCCCTTATTTACCACACCATTTGGCTACCCTTTTGTTTGTATTATATTTTTATAGACCCTTTCTTGAGGATCTATGTTTGACCTTTCATGCCATGTATGACCCCACTCTTCTAGATCTGCTATATTTTTATTGAAATGATGATTCCTCAAATTTGTGTACAGAAGACCTTAATCTGTCAAATTAATGGAATACTTTTGAAATATAGGTTCTTTATCCCACTGTTCACTGCGTATAGAATAAACTATCTACATATTAAGCAATGCAGTGTCATATCTACCTTTCATATCAACCTAGACAATTGCATTAGCACTCATAAATTATCTCTGGGCCTACCTTGGATTTTCCTCCTTTCCAGGCTGAAAGTGGTTTCATGACTGGTTGCCTTGAATCTACCTTGTGAATCATATCACTGGCCCTTTAATGCCTTCATGGTTGTGCAGTGTGTCATGTTTGTGCTGCCATTCATTCCTCCTTAGCACAGTCTGTTGTTCATAGGAAGGATGCATTAGATCACTGTTGCTATTAACATCTTGGACTTTCCCCTCAAAGGTTCTATCCAGCCAGGTTCCTTCCCTGCACAAGGCATGCATCCAAGTTAGGTGCACACCAGTGTGCTGTTATAAGAGGTACCCACATCTGCACCATTTTCAGAACTGTCTTACTACATTCATCTATGGAGACTTGCATCAGTGTGGAAAACAAGCTCTCCATTCTGTCTGTTACAGTCTTTGATGCTGAAGCAGATAAGTACCTTTTTGGGCTTCTTTCATCTTGAATTATATAATTTGAAATGTTCTTCCTTATATCTGTGACAGAAGTGGTGGTAGACAAATACTTTACCAAGACCACTGCATGAGCTGTTTATTTTGTCTTGGGATGAAACAATGTTAAGTGTTGCCAAGGTTTTAATCCTAAAACTATAAGAACTGCCTTAAGACCCTTGGCTGATTTCTGGAAAATAAAAGATTATTGTTGCTCCTGCACTCAGTTATGTTGTCCTGTAGCCTTCAGCATCTGACCATCCAGCTAAGAAGTGAAAGGTAATATACCAAAACATGGGAATAACTCAGAATGCTTTTCTGCTTCCTCTTCCAGGTCAGAGATGGATGAATCCATCGAGGAGCTTTCACAGCCCTTGTGCTATCATGACCCAGTCCCTCTAACATTGCCTCTACAGAAGCCATGGTGACCAGGACAGAGGTAAATCCATTGCTACCAACCATCCTTCTGACTTTTCTCCTGTTGACAGTCTGAAGAGGAGTTTCCTCAAACCTAGTTATAATAAAAGAATATGAAGAGATGTTTGCTAAGTTCTAGTCAGACAAATATTGAAGTAATCAGTGTAGAAGTCCATCCCTCAGCACCTAAACCCCAGTCAGATGTCACAGATAAAAGACAGCATAAGACAAAACATATTACCCATTCTACTAGCCAAATTTCTTCCTCAAACCTCTCAAGATGACTAGTTTGCTTTGAGTCAAATCTGTTCAAGGCTATTTAAACCCTGAGCACACAAAAAAAATCCTCTTGTCCTCCTGCTTCAATTAAAAGAAGACATTTTTTTTTCTGATGTAAAGGACTTGTACTATGCTTTTCAGATGATGAGTCAGATGTGAAAGATACTCTCATCTGCCTCTCCTAATAAGGACATTTCTTTTTGTGAGACTATATCTTAATTTTTTTAATGGGAAGGTTGAGAAATTTCTAACTCAAAGAAGATACTTTGACTTTCTCCCTTTGGATATACCTAAACCTATGACTATTCCCCCTGTACTTGGAACCTTAGATGCTTGCTTTTTAGCCATTCCTCTAACCCCAGATTTACAGCCACTAGCTTCTAAAAGGTCAAAAAGATTTTAGAGGGTATTGGATTTGCACAAATATCTTTATATAAATCATGTTGCTGGCCTTGCTATTTCTGTAGACTTCAAGAAGAGAGCTAAATTAGATGTTCATCATTCTCACTACTGCAGTAGCTGTTTGGCTATATGGGTTGTATCCCTGCCTAGGATACAACCAGACAGCTTCACAAAGCACTGATACCCCCCTCCCCCCACACACACACCTATAGACTTGACTATTGATTGGCTAACCCCTTGGAGGGAAATCTCCAGTCGGAGTATGGAAAACTTCAGTACGTTTTTGCTGCCTTGAGAAAGAAGCTGCTCATGGGCTTCACAGGAGCAGCAGTTGACTTCAGGCTTCATTTCTGGTGAAACCTTCCACACTGAAATTATTGACATGTTAAGAAAATATTTCTGTAATTCATATTATGTTGCATTTCCTCTTTAAGAAACCAACTAAGATTCCTAAAACTGGATAGTACTAAGAAAAAATCTCCACGGTTAGTCTTGCAGGAACCCTCCCTTCAGAAGGAATAGCAGGAATATTTAGTTTAAAAAAATCTTATTTGCTGTGATGGATTAGCATTCTTGTTTTAATAACTTAAAGCTGCAGCACACACCATAGGGGTTGCTATTTTGTACTATCCAGTTTTAGGAATCATAGTTGGCCCAGCACTTCAAACAATCTGTGGATTGGATAACAGAAGCTGTTCTACAGGAAGGGGATTCTTAGGGTATTTAAAAAACCAGGTTTTTTATTTCTCAGTATTGGAAGTTTTCTGTCAGGGATGCTATTTTTAGCTCAGGGTTTAATTTTTTTACTTTTGGGCTATTGTTTTGTGGTAAATACATTCTGCTTGTTAAAACTTTTAAATATTTGTGCACATTTATGTGGAATTTTTTTTCCCAGGGCAAAAATGTGAATATTTTAATGCTTGTGTAGACTTCAAGACAACTTCACCTGATGTACTTTCTGTCAGTGCACTTCGACGTAGGGGGATTTTTCTGACAGGATTTTTTGTATTCTGCTTATGCTTTTACAGTAGAAAGGGGACTGTGTGGGCAAGTGCAAATGTGAGCTACTTGTGATGCTTGTCTGACAAGTTATCTTCTACCCAACTTTTTCTAACACTGCTTGCTGGGAATCGGACTTCTTCCTCAGCTAATGCATGTATACTACTCTGGTTCTTTTTCAGTTTTCTCCTACTCTGCCTAAAAAAAAAACAAAAAACAGGAGACAGAGAGTGACTCTGTAGTGGCTAACCATTGTTCCTCAAACCACTCGCTTCTCCAGGTTCCTCTTGTGTAGTCCCTTCAGCCACCATGGACAGGGCTTCAGTCACATCCTCTACAGCTGTTCCAAAGTCCATTCTGAGCATGGGAAAATCATCTTCTTTGGGTTTGGGAGACACGTCTGGAGATGTTTCTCAGTGTAGCTGGGGAAAGAAGCCTCTTAACAGGGTCAAACTGTCATTTCCTGGTTGGTTTTCTTCTAATGTAATGCCAGCAAAGAGAAAATAAAAAAATAAACGTTTAGATGGTGTTCATCTGAAAACATTGTCAGTTTATAAAGATTTTCTTACCTTAACCAGGCAATTTTTACAGTCCATTAATCCTGGTGTTCATAAATCTTTACCAGAGGAAAATATCAGTGAAGAAATTCCTGAGGAAATTTTGTCAGAGGATTCTGACATTGATAGAGACTGCGTAAGTTCTTGCAGATTCCCCAAGTCTAAAACACTGATTCTGAGGGAACTTGTTACAACCCACCTCCCTTGGAGGAATTTTCCTTTTCACAGACTATGTCCAAGAGGGAGGAGATGTTTTTGTGGGAATAGGTGGATAATGTTCTTTATCACAGTTGCAGTATTCTTTATTGTTGGGATATCTGAATGAATGCATGGATATTTAGGATAGCTGAATGTCCAACCAGCATTTCAAGACCTTTACACCTTCCAGGCATCGCGTGTCAGACTTATGTCCTACTTGCAAGGCGTAAGGTACATATGTGACGTACAGATGCCTGATCCTCAGAACAAATTTGCTGCCAGGCCTGAACTCTACCTCTGAATTTAGTCTGTACACTGTTCACCAAGTTGGTTCATTTATCAAGCCTTCTAAAGATAAGTGCCCCATTAGGATTCCTTCTTTTCTTTTTTCCTCCTTGTAATTTGTTTTCATGTCATTCAGAAAAGGAAGATGTTCTTCGTGTTTCACTGTTGCAGTTATTACATTTGGGTAATCTGCTGGCAGGTTGCCCTCAGTCGGCCTGATTAACAAAATCTTGGGTCATGCGTCAGTTGCTGTCCCTTCTTCCATGATGTCAGGTTGTCAGGGGTATAAAACATGCAGCCGACGCCATTACATCAGTCTTTCTTGCCACTCGGTGCCCGAAGCAGAAGCAGTTCGCAAGTGCCGGTCGGCCGACTCCTGAAATTTTCATTTTCGAGTTTCAGATCCGAAGTCTTCAACTAAAAAGCTAAGTACCCCATTGGGGAAACTTTGTCTTGCTCCTTACCGATATCAGTAAAAGTTAATTGCATTACTTGTGGGAAGCAAATACCTCATAAGGATTTTCATTTGTACTGTATTCCTTGCCTAGGCCCTGACCACAACGTACCTTGCTGTTGGTTTTGTTTTATTTAATCAATGCACTATCAAATGTCAGTATATGTTTGCTTCTAAATACTTTGGCTCATGCTTTAATTATCCAGAAATGTCGTTTGTTAGCAATCCAACTACCAGAATGCCTAAAAAAAGCAAAGAAAAAGGCAGAGAGACAGGCCGTTGAGGTCCAAAACTGCCGACGATGCTTCTCCTAAGCCAGTCACCAGTTCGCCGGTACTCAGTGAGGCGCTTTCGCAGCCCCTGATACCCGCTACTTCTGATTCGCAAGCCTCTACTGACACCCATTCACAGTCCAGTATCCCATGAGATGCTTCAATTATGGAACCCGTGGATGTCTCTACCTTGGATGGGTCTGGAGCCGCTGTGCAGGCACCAGCTTCTGAGGGTGTTTTCAGGCCTACAGATTTGTATATTAGACTGACGCCATCTTCAAAACTAAGGCCAAAATCACGACCTATGCCTAAAAATCCAATACCTGGGCCACGTGTGCAAGCCCTTATGCCTAAAAAACAAATGATCAAAATGGCTGAAGATTTAATTACTCTGATCAGGGGAAGCCAACCCCCCCCCCCTTCTAAGAGGCCTAGGCAAGACATTGATTATGAATCTTCTGAACAAGATTCTATTTCTTCTGACTCTTCTAATGAACAGGAATTGTCTGTGCCTACTTATGAGGACTCTGATGCAGAAGATTCCATTCCTTTTGCTTCTTCCCCTGAGGATTTTTCTTTTGGGGAAACTTTACATACCTTGAGGGAACATTTCCACTGGGAAAATCAGGATTTCTCTGAATCTAAAAAGAGACTTAGGGATTTTCTTCTTCTTCCTCAACATAGGCCTTTGGCTATACCTCCTGTTCTACACATTGTTGATGATGTTTTTTAAGAATCTAGTATGGCTCATGATTCTCTGCCTCTGGCTCCTTCTAAGCCAGACAGATACTACAGGGTTCCTGACTCCCATAAATTCCTTTTCAAAAATCCTGTTGCAGATCCTGAAACCATTTCTCAGGGTCCCAAGGGCATTAAGGCTTCTACTGCTAAAAATCCTACCCCTTTTGATAGAGATTCCAGGGCTCTGGATAGATGGGGTAAGAAGGTTTACACTTCTGCAACCTTGGCAGTCAGGGCTGTAAACTGTCAATTTCATATGCTTCATGGGACTGCTTAAACAGAAAATGATGTTGATTTCTGATTGTGTGGAAAATAAAGATTTACAGGATTTATTGCATTCAGCTGAACAAGTTGGGAAACATACTTTGCAATGTGGTTTTGATTCCTTGGAGGCCTCTTGCAGGGCTGCTTTAACTCGGTCTGTGCTAAGAAGGCATGCTTGGCTCAAAGAGCAAAATCTGCCTGATCATGTTAAAGCAAAATTGTTAGAAGCTCCTTTACAACAGGACCGTCTCCTTGGTAATAAGGCTGAAGAAGTTCGAAAAAAGATGGAAGATAAAGCTAAATCTATGAAAACTGTGAAAGATTTCTTACAAGTGCAACTTCCAAGATTTAGTAGGCACTAGCCTACTAAGAACTGGTCCTTTCCAGTCCCTTCGAGTGCCACTCAAGCCAAACCCAGACATTCCAAAGGCTCCAGGTTTCAGTCCCAAGGGACTTTCAGAACAAAACAGTGGGGTGCCTCCTTTTCCAAATCTGGAAACAGCAAGACACCTCCCTATGGTAAGCAGTCTCTATGACTTCCCTTTACACTTACCAAGCACTTACCTTTTAGCTGCCCCCTTTGGGGGGAAAACTGTCTCTTCATGCAAAAAACTGGCAACTTATAACCCAGGACAAATGGGTTTTAAATATAGTATCCCAGGGATACAGATTTCATTTTCACACGTTGCCAATTCCAAACGGATGGCCATACCTGCACCCAAATCAGTGGGCAGAGGCCCAGAAACAAGTACTTTCCCTCATGAGCATGGGGGCTATTCACCCAGTACCAGAAGAGGAAAAGGGACAAGGTTTCTATTCAAGACTTTTCCTGGTAACCAGAAAAGACAAATCATGGCGTCCAATTCTGGACTTATCTACTCTAAGCACCTTTCTGGACATTCCAAAATTCAAGATGCTGACTCTTCACCAATTACTTCCTATACTAGGCAAAGATGCCTGGTTGGCAACTCTAGATTTAAAAGAGACTTACCTGCATATCCCAATCAGGGAATCTTGCAGAAGATACCTCCACTTCAAAGCAGGCTACTTGCATTACCAGTTCTCTGCACTGCCCTTTGGCTTATCGACTGCGCCCAGGGTCTTTACAAAGTGCCTGGCTCCAGTAATTGTATTTTGCAGGCAAAGAAATATTTAAATATATCCATTCCTGGGCGATTGCTTAATTCAGGCAGAAAACAAGGGCACTCCTCTAAACCATCTAGCATTTGTAAAAAGGGTTCTAACTTGTCTAGGGTACACTATAAATGAAAAGAAATCACAACTGGTACCCTCTCAAAAAATTACATTCCTGGTTGCAAGCTTGAGTACAACTGCCCAGATGGCTTTCCTTACACCAGAGAAGCAAATTCATTTGGTGACTTACTTCAAACAGGTGGCCACAAAAACCCTGCTTTCTGCAAGGCAAATATTGCAAGCCTTGGGGTTCATGGCCTCCTGCATTCTTCTAATTCCATATGCAAGACTGCATATGAGAAAACTTCAGTGGTACTTAAAAAGTCTATGGAGTCAGCATTGTCACAGCCCAGAAACAATGATTCCTATCATACCTTGCCTGCAACTAGAGTTCCTATGGTGGGCAGAGGCCTGCCACCAAAACAAGGGACTGCCATTCACACCACTCCCTGCCACCCAAACCCTAACTACAGATGCATCAGACTATGCTTGGGGGGCACATCTGGCAGGGAAGTGCATTCAGGGCAAATGGAACCCAAATCAAATGTACCTTCATATCAATCAAAAAGAAATGCTAGCTGTACAGAATGCACTGACAGCCTTCAAGGACTACCTTCATCCTGGACAATTAATGATAAAAACAAACAACACCACGGTTATGTGGTACATAAACAAGCAGGGGGATACACACTCCTACCCCCTTTGCAGACTAGCCATGACATTGTGGAACACGGCCTTGACCTATCAAGTACAACTACAGGCTCAATTCCTGCCAGGAATGCTGAATATTCTGGCAGACGAACTAAGCAGAAATCTCATGGACCCACACGAATGGAAACTGGAACCATGGATTTTCAACATGTTGACACGCAAATGTGGGAGCCCAGACATAGATCTTTTTGCCTCACCCCAGAACTATCAGTTGGACACATTTTGCACAAGAACTCATCACAAAAAAGCCTGGAAAGTGGATGCTCTGTCCTTCAGCTGGAAAAACCTATCAGCGTATGCCTTTCCCCCTCTGCTGTCCAAAGTTCTACTAAAAGTCAAACAGGACAAACCAAAAATGATTTTGATTGCTGCAGACTGGCCTCGCCAACACTGGTAGCCACTCCTGCACAATGTGTCACACCTTCCACCATGGCACCTGCCTCAGACACCTTACTTACTATCTCAGCAGAACAACCAAATTCTGCACACTCAGCTCCAAACTTTGAATCTTGCAGCGTGGCTAATCGCCTAAATTCACCCTTAGCATCCCTCAGCAAACCTGTGATGGATGTCATTTTGGAGGCAAGAAGGCCTAGTACTAGAAAATCTTATGCTGACAAATGGAAAAGATTCTGTGCCTGGAATCAATCTCAAGGGATAAGCACAGCAGTGCCCAACATTCCTCAGATTTTACAATACTTAACTGAGATGCTTCACAAGGGCCTGTCCTTTTCTTCCATAAAAATCCATGCCTCAGCCATTTCAGCTCATTACAACACAGAACCTCCCCTCTTCTCCCATCCTGTGCTAAAGCAGTATCTCAGAGTGGCCAAAAACTTAAGACCACCCAGGAGAGCTCCACCCACTGCCTGGGACCTCAATTTTGTATTGGAAAAGCTCACTCTCCCTCCTTTCGAGCTAGCTGCTACTGCAAACTTAAATTTTCTCTCCTGGAAAACAGCTTTCCTTTTAGCAGTCACTTCAGCTAGAAGGATTTCTGAATTACAGGCTCTTATGGCAGTGGAGCCTTTCATCATTTTTCATGTGGAGAGGGTATCTCTTGGGACCAATCCATCCTTCATGCCTAAGGTAGTATCCAGTGTGGCTCGTAATCAGATCATTCAATTGCCAACTTTCTTTCCCAGTCCACAGAACAAGAGGGAGCGGATTCTGCATTCATTGGATGTACACAGACAGCTTAGATTTTACTTAAACAGGACAAAATCTCAAAGAAAATCTGAACAACTGCTGGTGGCATTTGTTGCAGGGGCAGATGGAAAGGCTATTTCAAAGCAAACTGTTTCCAAATGGATAAGCCATTGTATTAATTTCTGCTCTATGCACCATGGAAAAACTATCCCCCAGGGGATCAGATCCCATTCCACCAGGACTGCATCTACTTCTACAGCCTTTCTCAGAGGTGTTCCTACCAAGGACATTCTAGAAGCTGCTACCTGGAGCTCAGTTCATACATTCACCAAACATTACCATTTACCACTTTTCTCTAAATCCAGAGCTAGCTTTGCCACTGCAGTCCTGCCGGGCCTTATAGTTGCTCCTAATGCTGTATAATTCCCTCCACCCAACCATAGCTTTGGGAATCTACCCAAATATAATGACTGCAACAGTGAAACACGAAGAACATAGTACAGTTGTGTACACTTACCATAAATGTAGATGTTCGAGTGTATTCACTGTTGCAGTCCTGGTTACCCACCCTCCAGCCCCCTATTTTTCTCTGGCTATACATCTACTTTCTTTCACTATGCTTAAAAGCCCTTTTGGTGTATTTGATTTTGGGATTAGAGGTATATTTTTGTGTTTTTAATTTTATTTGCTCCCCATTTGGGGTGCACCTGACATCTGGGGCAAGAAAAACTGATGTAATGGTGTCGGCTGCATGTTTTATACCACTGACGACTTGACATCATGGAAGAAGGGACAGCAACCGACGCAGGACCCAAGACTTTGTTAATCAGGCCGACTGAGGGCAACCTGCCAGCAGATTACCCAAATGTAATGACTGCAACAGTGAATACATTCAAACATCTACATTTATGGTAAGTGTACACAACTGTACTTTGTGTGGGGGGCAGATTCCCCATTAATACTTATGTTTGGGTGCTTCACATGACCATACACAGTGTAAAATTTGTCAAGCATTTGTCCCCAAGACACTCCACAGTCACCTGTTGTGCCTCTGTAATGATTTAGAAAACTGATGTCTGAACCTTTTTGCTTAGGGTAACATGGCCAAATCTGCCAGCCCCAAAGTTCAGCTGCCACTTAAGAAAAAAGCCAAAAAGGCATATACTAATCATGCTGTGGTCCAGCCTCCGCCAGATATCTTCCTTGGGTTGGATGAAGAACCTGAGGACCATCCTGTACCAATGTCCATTCCCTCTGCCATGACCCAGTTGGTGGCCAATATGGAGTTGTCTATACACATGACCATTGAGGTTGTGCATACATCTAGTGCAGATGTAGAGGGGAAACCATGGCTGATTATATCTGAGGGGCCTAGGGGATTCCTAGATTTTAGTTTGGAAATAGATGCTGGTACCCTTACTGAAACTAGACAGGAGTCTGAACCTCCTAGATTTGTTAAAGCAGATGTTCCTTTAAAAAATAAAGTTGTTGGCTTGTCTCTCACTTCCCAAAAACTTCTCTTTGACTACTTATTTTCAGTTTCTTCTTCCTCTTTTAGTCCTTCCTGGTGTACATCCTCCTAGCCCTGGTGTACAGGGCATCCACCATTCCCATGGTTCCATTTGCCAAAATCCACATGAGGGAATTTCAATGATATCTAATGACTGGCTGCAACACTGCCACCCGCTAGAGTATTTGGTCCCTCTCTTACCCTGTCTCAAGCTCGAGCTCCACTGGTAGATTCTCCAGAGTTCTCTAAATTCAGGTCTACCTTTTCAGGTTCCTCTCCCTACTCAGGAGCTGCACACACATCCTCCCAATCACGGTTGGGGAGCCTCTTCCAAAAACCTAAATGTCCAGGGTCTTTGATCCCATCAACAACTGCCAGACCATTTGACCATAAAGGAAATGAGGACTCTACTTCTAGTTCTCCAGGCTTTTCACTCTCTTTGGGTTCCAGGTCCTCTAAAGTTTTTTTTACAGAAAATAACAGTCATGATACACCAACAAGCAATAGGGCACAAAACCTTACCTTCTTTGAAGGCTGGATCGTCAGGCTTGGGATTTTGTAATCTACTGTCACTTGTTTTTTCAGGCAGTTTACATTCCTTCAGAGCACATTCTGGTGACTGGACTCTTTGAGGAGGTCCAGGACAAATCCTCATGATTGAATGATTCACAGGGATGTGTTTGTGTACATTGGTGGGGTACTCCTTAGGTAGATTTTTTCCTCCCCTCTGAACAGACAACTCCCACAGTTCTGTGCCAAACTGCCAAATTCTCTGGCTTTCATAGTGGATGCCATGCCTTTTTCTTGGAAGAGGATATTCCTTTATGCCTATCCCTCTCTTCCTGTACAAGCAAAGGTACTGCACAAGATCATGAGACACACACCTTGAAGCTTCCTGGTGACAACCTTTTGCTCCAGACAGCATCGGTTCCCCCCTTCTGGTTCATCTGGCCTGGGGAAATCATCACAAGTTACCTCACAGGATGAATCTTCTGACAAACAAGGAATCTCTCATTCACATTAATCTGTCCACCTTTCAATTAACGCATTGTATGATAAAATTTCGATTCCTTGTGGCCATCAATTTTCAGAGGATTTGCTTTGGGTTTTGCAGAAGGCCAGAAAACTCACTACTAGAAAATCATACATATAACTAAATGGAAAAGGTTTTCTGTTTAGTTGGTCATGCATGACCTGGACCCTTTTTTCATGGGGGTCCCTACAGTCCTTTTTTATTTGTGTGAGTTGCTTGGACAAGACAAAACATCAGAAAATCTGAGCAACTTTTTGTTTCCTTTCTTGACAGGAAACTGGGTTTGATGGTATCTAAGCAAACCATCTCCTCCCGGATTTCTAAGGCCATTTCTTTTTGCTATCCTTTTGCAACTTACCTGTTCTAGTACTTTTTACAAAGATCTAGATACTAGACCCATCTTGGAGGATGACACTTGATTTTCTGTTCACACATTTACCAAACATGACCAGTTGCATGCTATTTTGAGGGGTGAGGCAGAGTTAGCCAGGGCCATCTTTCATGGATTTAAAGGCTCTTCTGTGCCTTCTTCCTACTATAAATTCCAGTAGCATTTGTACTCTCCCAAGAGTAAAGAATAGTGCAACACTGATAAGGAAGGACATAATACAGTTGTGAAAGATCTTACTGTAACAGTAGATGTCATACTTCTCAGTATTGCACTATTCTGTCCCTCTCTCATGCCCCCTGTTGCTTTCCGTTGCCCTCCTTCTATCTGAAAGGTCTGTGTTCCATCTTTTTCTCCTTCTTCCCTTCCTGGTTGTACATGTTATTGGCTTTCTTGGGGGTTGCTGTGGTTCTTCTGGTGCCTTTCATTTCTTAGGAGTAGGCGTTTGTACATCACATATGCATGTTATGCTTTGTACATAGGATATACATCTGATGTACAATGCCGGGAAGGTGTAAAGGCTTTGGTACGCTGGCAGGACATTTGGCTATCCTTGTCAGGATAGCCCAAAAGTAAAGAATACTGCAACAGTGAGAAGTAGGTGGTAAGATGGTAAGATCTTGCACAAGTGTACTTTTTGCCTAAACTGAGGAGATAATATGATGTATGTTACAAGTGGATATACCTCATTCTATGCCCATTCCTTCTATTTTTCCAGCCTGGGTGTGTTTAATGTTGCCTGTAATAATCCTAACTTTAAACCTTCAGCCCCCAAAGAAGCTGATAAACTTTATAAAGTATTTCAAGCTAGCACATTCTTATATTGTTATTTTAGATCAGAAGAAGCTACCATTTCAACATTTTGGCCAGCTGGAAACAGACTTCTGGTCAGTAAAAAAAAAAAAATAACCTGTGGATAAAGAGGGCAAGGTATTGGACAGATCTAGTAAGATAATTTTTTTCTTTTTCAGCTTTAGCAGACAGAATTCTTAACTGCCAGACATGTGGAGGTTTATTCTGAGATGTGCAGACAAGCAAAGGGAATACTCTACCGTACTTCTTCAGGAAGATAACTCCTATTCTAGATCCTACAATTTCTAATTTTTCCCCAAGTATTTAAATATGCTTTGAAGACAGTTTATGACTTTGCAGATACTGTATATAGGGCCATTGCTACTGCTTTTATAGTTTTTAGGTGATATGACTCAGTAAGTGAACCAGTAGTGTTCTGATGAAGTCCAGTCTGAAAATTTAAGTTCTACTTTAGATAAGGTTTTGTTTGACTAGTCTGCTACTGAGGTAATCATACAGTTTCATGAAAGAGGGAAATTATTTCAGATTTTTCAAGTCTCTCATTATGTATCGCCCAAATCCTGCCTGTCTTTAGGAACATGGAGCAAAACAGAGATTGTAAGTGGGGAACAAAAGGAAATGGGGATCCTTTTAATAAAAGTGGACAATCTGTTACTTGACAATGAGTATGCCACATTCTGCCCCCATCTCCTACACTCCTGCCGCTAACTCTTTATATCAGTACCAGGAACTGTGTTTCCACCTTCTCCTTTGGCAACAGATTGTATCAAACTCTTGGGTGAAAAAATGGTTAAGGAGGTTTACGTTTGGGAATGCATTCAAATACATCCTTTCAGGGAAATACCCACCCCCTCCATACCTAAAAATGTTTTTGTGTGTTGTCAATCTCGCCTTTATTCTCACTGATGGGTCAGATCCGATGTGTACAATAGCAAAGCTCATGGGCCTCCTTCCCTACCCACAATGCAGTTCTCCAGCTACTTCAGATCTTATTTGCCAACTGCGAGAAAGTTCTTCAAGCATGCTCAGGGCTAAGTTTATTACAGTTTTTTTTTGTCTTTAACTGTATTTTCTCTTATATTTCTGTAGTTTACAATTAGTTGAAATCTTTCATTAGTTCTTTCCTTTATTAGTGCCCTTTTCTGATCATAGAAGTGCTGTTTCACTCCCATTTAACCTACAAGTCATTCCCCTTTCCCTTCTGTTGGGATTTATTATAATTTTACTGAGTTTTCCTTAATTGAGTTCCATTCGAGAGAATGGTCAACCAACGTTTGTTAAAAGTCCGTTTAAGTTAGAGGACATTTTCATTGACTTCAAGTCCGTTTAAGTTAGAGGACTTTCCCTTCCTTTTTGAAGTCCGTTTAAGTTAGAGGACTTCCCCTCCCCCCTCTTTTTCCCCAACTTGCTCTTGAAGTCCATTTAAATTAGAGGACTCCCTTCTTTCTAACTTTATTATTGTTTAATTTAAATAGTTTAAATAGTTAAATAGTAAGATTTTTTTGATATTGGATATTTGCTCTTTCTAATTTAATGCATTTCTTTGGGCTGCCTTTTATAATGTCACAAAAGGAAGGTAAGCCTTTGGGCTCTAAAAAATGTGAGAAATGCTGCAAGAGGATGCCCCTCAGTAAGTTGCACACTTTGTCAGTTTACTGTTTGACACCTCTTCATTTGCAAGAGTTGTGCTATTTGTCACTCCTTTAATTCAAGGGCATTATTAGGACATAAAAATAAGTTGATACTGAAGGGGTTGATTAAACCCCCCCCTTCTCTGAGGCTATCACATCTGATCCCTCTCCTAAATCTAATAAATTGGAGAGGTCAGGGAAATGGTCATCTCCTGCTCTGAAAACTTCATCAGAGCCGAGAGCTAAACAACCAAACTTGTATGCTCCAACAGTTCCTGTGGAGCAGACAACCACTACAGAGCCAGGGACCTCCTCAGATCACTCCAAACCTTTGGATCCAAAGTCATCCATGGAGTCAGCTCAGAAGTCCCCACTGACTTCTGAGTTTCATTATCTGAGCTGATCTCCATCCTTGGAGCTGATTACACCTCTGCTTCCATTACCCTTTCTTGCTAGATCCAGATCCCCAACACTGTCCACAAGGTCTACCAGGAGTCTCTTGGATGAAGATGTGGACAGAGTGGTGTAGAGGCTTCTCAAGACACCTGCCTCGACCAAGCTTCTTTTGGATCCAAACCCAAAGGAGTTGGATCAGACTCGCATTACCGCAATAGTATATACTCCTCCTCTGAGCCGACTCTCGGTCTTGGAGCCGGAAGTCTCTGATATCCAGCTAGTGTCTGTATTGGATCCAAGACTACCTATTGGTTCTTCTAACCCAATGTCCACCCCGAGTGTTTCTGACCAGTCAGAGCAGGAAACCTCTGGGAACCAACGCTCACCATCTTGGTCCATGGAGCAAATTCACGCCACTTCAAATCCGGTGCTGTCTCTTGGGGTCTCAGTTCGGGTGGGTTCAGCTTCTACCTCTTCCTTGGAGCTTCTGTCACCGGCTCTGAGAGCTCTCTCAGGCCCAACATCTTTGTTGTTGGGTCCATGGTGTTCCTTGTAGCAGTGGCAGTCTGTTTTCGAGGTTATGAGGAGGGTAATGACTGCCCCTCATTCTCAGATGCAGTCTCCATCTGAGCTTCCTCTCTCTTCAGCACAGGTCTCATTTCCTCTTCACCCTTGTCCACAGGATCGCAGGGACACAAGGCGTCAGGATGTTCCCCAGGGGACCCCCCCTTCTGAAACTTATCCAGAATATCCAACTGAAGAAGTCCCTTGGAAGAGGACCTGCAAGAGGAAGCATCTTGACTCACCGCAGGAGTTTGTCACTTCAGATACTGACCTCGATTAAGCAGAAGGGTCCCCCACGATTGCCTCCTGAAGATGTCTCTTTTGGAAGCATCCTAGAAATCCTGAAACAAAGGGACGATTAGCAGTCCTCATCCCCTTCTACTGAGGAGTCGGTATACCTGAAGGCCTTTGGATCCTGCCCTTCAACATCCCAGGTGATTCCACTGTTCGAGCTGTACAATTAATATCTGAAAAGGCTTGGGAGACCTCAGGCTTCATAGACCCTGCTCCTAGGAGGCCATATAAGTACATTACAGCCATTCCTCACAGACAGTGTAGCAGTGGATGCCATGGTCGTGGTGTCAGCCACGAAGAAGGAACTTTCCGAAAATAGTTCTGCTATCCATCTTCCTAATAAGGATTCTAGGACTGTGGATAGATACAGAAAGCACATGTTCAGCAGCTTTCACATTGAGATTGCTGAATTATCTTACATCACCAGATTACAGGGAGACCTGTTGAAAGAGTTACACTCTCTCCAAGGAGCTGTAGCCGATGCAGCTGTGGATAACATCAATGCATAGCTGGCTATCCTCAATTCAGTTGTTAACTCATCCATGAGACTCATTTCTTATGCAGCAGATGGAGAGAGTAGGGCAGGATCAGGCATCTCTATAAGGAAGCAGGCTTGGATGCGCCTTTGAGATTTTACAGTGACCTTTAAGTCTTCCTTTGTTAATGCCCCCTTCAATGGCTTGTATCTTTTTGGGCCAAAAGTCAAAGAAATGCTAACTCGGTGTGAGCAAGAGGGTAAGACCCTATCTGCATATCCAAAAGGTCAGAGGAGTAGTGGGAAAATGTGGTTCAGGAAGTCTCAGTGGTCTTATCAGGGCAGACAGGGTGGTTATTCCCCTAGAGGCAGAGGGGAGAACAATAATGGAAGACTCCATCCTCATGGCAGAGGGGGTCTGCAGAATCAGGGCTTTAGGGAATCTTTCTCTACTAGACCCTTTCAGCACTCCTGAAGGAGTACCGACTATTCACCTCTGGAGGTATTTGGGGGTTGGCTGTCTTTGCACCTTGAAACCTGGCAAATCATCACCAATGACAAATGGGTGCAAGACATAATATCCAGGGGTTATATAATTCTCATTTCCTTCTCCACTCCCACAATCATGTCAATCCCAGATATACCACTCAGGCAGTGGGAACAAGCAATGTTAGAAGTTCAAAAGTTGCTAAGAAAAAGAGTCATCCAAGAAGTCCCCACAGACCAGAGATGATGTGGAACTTACTCAAGATTCTTTTTAGTTCCAAAGAAAACAGGGGACTGGAGACCAATATTCGATCTCAGCGAACTGAACAAATTGGTGAAGAAAACCAAGTAACAGATGGTAATACTGCAGTCTATAATTTCATTCCTGGGAAAAGACAACTGGATGTGCACTATCATATCGAGATGAAAAGGTGATCCAGAAGTTACCTGCACTTCCAGCTGGGAGCCAGTCACTTCCAGTTTTGAGCTCTGTCCTTTGGTCTCAGTACAGCCCCTAGAGTGTTCACCAAATGCATGGCAGTAGTGGCGGTGCACCTCAGATGCCAGGGATTCCAGGTGTTTCCATATTTGGATGTCTGGCTCATAACCACTCCAACCAGGCTTCTGCTGCTACCATATTACCATAAATTACAATAAATCCTCCTTAGAGCCATCTCAAAATTTAACCTTTATAGATGCAGAAACAAATACAGTCACCTTGTACTGAACAGAGTACTCAACATTCACCTGCATGCCAAGCAACTAATCAGGAAAAAGCGAGCCAAGGTGAAACAAATACTACAGACTTTGGGAAAGATGGCAGCATCTATTGTACTCATCCCTCTAGCTTGTCTGCACATGAGAATTCTGCAGTGGTTGCTTTCCACACACTGGTCAATTCTAGACCTTCCAATGTCTCACAAGATTCTTATAACCAGATCTTGCAAGAAGGATCTCGAGTGGTGGATCCACTCTCCGTCAGTGTCTCAGGGCCATCCCTTTACTTTCCCTCAACCCCAAGCAATGATGCTTCCCAGATTGGGGGGGGGGGCATTATCTGGGAATGACTGTCCAATGAACCTTGCAGGAACATGAGGCTCACTTGCATATAAACATCTTAGAGATGAGAGCAGTGCTATTAGCGTTGCAGGCATTTCAAAACTCTCCATCTAGGAACTGTAGCAGTTCAGTCAGACAATATGTTGGTGGTCTGGTACATAAGCAGGGGGGAACCTGATCTTACCCCCTTTGTCGAGAAGCTCTAAGGGTTTGGCATTGGACAACATCCTCCAATTGCTTTCTAAATGCAACGCATATCCCGATAAAATCCAACGTGATTGCAGGTAAACTGAGGAGGGCCATATTATGGCCTCACAAGTGGTCCCTCAGTCAAGTAGTAGTGGGAGAAATTTTCCAGAAATGGGGCCAGCCTTGCTGTGACCTTTTTGCATTATTCAATGCCAGATGCAGCAACTACTTTGCCCTAATCCCTCCAGAGGGGGAGTCACCAAGGGATGCACTTGTTCATGATTGGGCTCCGGGACTCCTGTATGCTTTCCCTCCAATTCCTCTGATTCTCAAACTACTATAGAAAGCAAGTCTGTTGGAGAGCACGATAATCCTCATTGCTCCATATTGGCCTTGCCAAATCTGGTTTCCCTTTCTACAGCCTCATCTCTGGGACAAACCATGGATTCTGGACCCAGTTCCAGATTTACTGACACATCCATCAGGAATGGCCCATCCCAGCCTTCACAACCTCAAGTTGAAAGCTTGGCTGCTCCAGTTCCCTTTATTGCCAGGTTTCCCCATCTGTCATCTCTGGTAAAGCATATTCTGCTGTCTTCCCATAAAACTTCTACATATAAGATATACAAGAGTAAATGAAATAGATTTGTCAGGGTGACTAATAACTTGGTAGATCCCCATTCTGCCCCCATTCATTCTATATTGGAATTCCTAGCAAAACTATTCCCTGATGGTGCGGCTGCATCTACATACCATGTAGGAGAAACTGGTTCCTCTCTTATGTCACACAGACTCTGCAGAGATTTTTTAATGGGAACAGCAATGGTCAGACCTCCATATAAAAATCCAACTCCACCCTGGGATCTTAACTTCATTTTAACAAATATCATATGTCCCCCATTTGAACCTTCAGTGGCATGCGATTTAAAATTCTTTTGTTGGAAAACACTTTTCTTGGTAGCTATCACCTCAGCTAGAAGAGTATCAAAACTACTAGCTCTTTCTTCCAAACATGCACATTTAATTTTCCATAAGGATAGTGTGTCTTTACTTACCATTCCTTCTTTTCTCCCCAAGGTCATGCCAGAAAGCAACCTAAACTAAACTATTGAGTTACCTTTTTTCTAATTATCAAAACAAAGGCAAATACTCTCTACATTTCTTGGGTGTTCATAGACAATTGTTTCTATTTGCACAGGACTTCACAATTTAGGAAATCGGATCAACTTTTTGTATGTTACTCTGAGACTCGAAAATATTTACCGATCTCAAAAGTTACATTATCTAGATTGCTCGCCCTGCGTATATCTTATATCTACTCCTCAAAAAGCAAACCTCTTTCTTTTCCTGTCAAAGCACAGTCCACTTGATCAGTTGCGACTTCAGCAACTTTTCAAGCAAGAATTTCATGGGACAGTATCTCTGCTGCAGCAACATGGGCTAAGCTGCATACCTTTATTACACATCACAAAGTGGATTTGGTCTCCAGGAGTAGGGCTTCCTTTGGTTCTGAGGAATATTCTTCCATGAGCCATGCAGGAATTACATTGCTTGGGATGCAGTCCCATCAGTAAGAATAAAGGTGAGATTGACAAGACATAAAGAAGTTATGTTCTTACCATAACGTTCTATGTGTGTTGTCCATCTCAACCTTTATTCTCACAACCCACTCTCTGAGCCCCCTTCTAGAACTCCTGGAAGATCGAGTGGACATTGGTTTCTGGGATCTGCATAGCCTCAGAGATACTGACATTGTCCTAGAAACAGGCCATATTTGGTATATACATTATTTTATCTTCTGGATGGGCAAACAAGTTCTGAGGTAGCTGGGGGACTGCAATGAAGGAGGCCCACGAGCTTTGCTGAAGACTTTGAGCTATTGGAAAGACTGAGACAGATACAACACATCGGATCTGACCCATCAGTGAGAATAAAGGTTGAGCTGAACAATACACATGGAACATTATGGTAAGAACATAACTTCTTTTTTTTCCTTAGGCTGTTAAGGACTTGCTCTTCTTAGGAGCCATAAAACCAGTGCCTTTAGATCAAATGGGGGAAAGCTTCTGTTCCAGAATGTTTCTAGTTGGAGAGCATTCATGTGGACCTGTTTTAGGTCTTTCTTTTTTCAACCTGTTTGTGAAATTGCTGAAATTCAAAATGCTGACCTTCCAGAGTCTGTTACTTCTGATTCCTCCTCTGAATTTTATGGTAACATTAAATATAAAGAATGCTTATCATTACATCCCCATAGCCACAGACTTCAAGAAATTTCACAGATTATCTGCGTCTCAGTCAGATTATAAATTCTCTGCATTTACCATTTAGGTTATCTGTAGCTCCTGGGGTGTTTAAAAAATGTGTAGTACCAAGTGATAGTTCATTGCAGACTGCAAGGCATTCACCTTTTTCCTTTTTCCTTATTTAGGTGATTTATTTATCTTTGTAGAGTGTTTCCTGCCTTCTGACTAATCTGGGGTTCCAGATAAATGTACAAAATTCTACCTTGACTCCATCAAAGAGGATTGTTTTTCTGGACTGCCTTCCAGATACCTATACCTACATAGGAAAAGGTAATGTTTTGTGTGGAATTCTTCAGATAGACCATAGCACATGAATATCAAAAAGATATGTTGGCTGTGATCTTGCCTTAAAAGTTCTTCATCTGGGGTCCCCAGGAATACTTTAGGTGATTACAGACAACACAACAATGATGTGATATGTAAACAGGGGTCATTAAGTTGTACCCTTTATTCAGGCTGGCTATGGTGGCTTGGGAGGTATTTCTTTATCACTACTTAACCCTTCAAGCATCTTATATCCCATTAGAGCAAAATGTAGTGTCAGAAAAGCTGAGCAGGACTAGGACAGACCCTCATGAGTGGAAATTATATAAGCAGGTCTTCGAGGAATTAATCCATTTGTGAAGAACATCAAACATTGATCAGTTTGCCTCCTTTCAAAACAGACAACTGAATAAATTCTGCACCAGGACTCCTCGCAAGCAAGCCTGGAAAACAGATTAATTTTCATCCACGTAGTAAGGAATGTTCCTTTATGCATTTCCACTGGTATCCAGAGAAATTCTGAAGATTCGGGACTGTCCAAAAATCATTATGGTGGGTCACTTTTGGCCCAGGCAATGTTGGTTTTTCTTTCTTATAGAACTGGTCATGTGCAATTACCACAAGTTTCCTCACAGACTAGACCTATTCCCACAAAACAAGGGAAGTTTGATAAAACCCAGTCTCAAACAACTTCATCTAGCTGCCTGGATGATTCAAGTTTAATACCTTGTAGGCATCACTTTCGTGAGGACATGCAGCAGGTACTAAAGAAAGCAAGAAAAAGCTGTTACTAGGAAATGTTATATTGGCAAGTGGAAAATATTTTCTTGTGGTGCCTAGCCAGTAACCAGTATTCCATTAGGGATTATGTACCACTGGGTTCTGCAATATTGTTTACTATCCTATGGCCTATGTTATGCCTCTGTTAACATACATCTTGCTGCCATTTCAGCATGTCTGCCCATGGATGCTCCCCTTTCATTTCTGTTTTGGTAAAACAGTTTTTGAAGGAAGTTTTGCATCTTGGGCCTCCTAAAAAACAGGTGGCTGCTTCTTGTAATCTTAAATTTGTGCTGGAAGAGTTAACTGTTTCTCCCTTTGAACCAGCTTATCAGGCAGATTTAAGATTCATTACATGGGAATCTGTACTCCTTATTTCTCTGGCATCTACAAGAAAAGTACCTATGTTGCAAGTGCTCATGATGGGTGAACCCTGTCTGGTCCTGCATAGGGTCATGTTAAGAACAAATCCCTCATTTATGCCTAAAGGTGTTTCAGAGTTTACTTTCAATTAAGTCATCAATCCCTGGCCGTACTATCCAGATCTACAAAATCAGGAGGAAGGATTCTACATACTCTGGACATGCATTGGCAGCTCAGGTACTATACTGAAATAACTAAGTGCTTTAAAAAAAGCAGATCAGCTGTTTCCTTCTTATGATTGGAAAAAGAGGAGATGAGCTCTGTCAAAACAGACTTTCAAGGTGGTTGCCCTAAACTATTGCTTTTTGTTATACTCACCATGGTGGATCTATTTCTTGCACCATCAAGGCACATTCTGCTAAAGCCTTAGTATCTATGATGGCATACTGGAAAGGGGTGGACTGTAGAAGCATTCTATAGGCAGCAGCATGGTTCTCTGTACATAGTTTTAAAAAGCCTTTTCCAGGTCCATGACTGCTTTATCCTTCTTCCTCAAAGGTTGGATAAGCTTTGGTAATCAGCCCCATATAGCCAAAAGGTTGCTAAAGATGAACATAGTACAGATGTATAAGTTGCTACCCTCCTACTTATGTATATAGTTAGTTTTTAGGATATATATTTTTTTATCTATTGTTATGGCATTTAGAGGTTCAGGATGAGTAGGCTCTTTCTTCCTTTATGGGCAAGAAATTCCTGAAGTTTTCTACACTCCGACTGCTGATTTTCCACCAAGGGGCTGGCCAATCAACAGTCAGTGTGTACATGTGGGAGGAAGGTAGAGGTTTATGAAGCTAGAATGTTGGCATTGTTTCTTAGGGGAGGAGGCAACCCATATAGCAAAAAGGCCCCTGCAGCAGTGAGGACTTCAAATATCTTCTGTTATGCTAAGTACAACTTACAAAACTGTACTTTCTTGCTTACATTCTCTTCTGAATAAGGAAAGCAGAGCCCTTGTCAGGTTTGGAAAAAAAGTGTATACATCTTTAACCATATCATTTTGTTTTATTAATTGTTAGACATATGACTAAATTCCTTTTAGCTATGTTAGATAGTATGGCTCAGAAAATTTCTGAAATTCCTAACCTTGACTTGATGTCATAACTTCAAGAAATGCTTCATTCTGCTGTCAGGTTTTTGAACATGCATAAAATGTAGGTATGGTGCTACTGATGCAGCATGTAGAGCAGCTGCCATTGTCTCTGTCATCCAGAGCCATGCTTGGTTAATACTGTAACATTTACCAGAGGAATAAAGCTAAGTTATTGCATTCTCCAGTGCATAAAGATTTGCTGTTTGGGAGTCCCACAGCTAAAGTCTTTAAAAATATGGGAGAGAGAGGTAAAGTGATGCAAAAGGTAAAACAGACCTTTTTTCTCTATTACCAAAATATGAAAGAATTTACCCTATAATACCAGGTCCTTTCTTTAGAAAGAAATCCAAACAACATAAATCATGCTAATAATTTAATAACAATGTCAAGTACACTCTAAGACCAAGCAGAGTGGGTTCCGGGGATCCAACAGTAATATACCTCAGCCCTAACTGTATCTTTTCTGCCCCCTTCTCCACTCCAGCCAATTATCCCCATTCACTCAGAAGTCCTGGGAAATGTTCTCATCGCCTCCTTTTATGGGTAACAATCACTTCAAGTTCCTGAATATTAAACGCCTAATTCAGGCAACTTCCAGTTTACAGATTCTAAAGGTTTTTGAGTTCTTCATGAATCTTTTTCAGAATCTTGGCTGCATTCTCTATTTAAAGAAATGCTGTATGGACTTTTTTTTCAATAAACATCTTTATTAAATTATCACGTATGACAGAGGTGATCTTACATTTATATAAATGAAAAACAACATTGACACCACTTTAGTTGCAAACATTATACATCACAGACACCATTGAAACAACTGTCATTGCAACCATTATGCATCACTTATAATCTATCCAGTCATTGTCAGTAAAGCATTATATGGCTTGTTGAAATCCTGCCCCTTAAACCAAATTCCTTTTCTGCATATATTGTTCCCAGAATTCCCATTTTTGTCTATGTAGTTTGCTCAGTCCATTTTCTAAATATCCCAATTCCAGTTGTTTTATCTCTGTTACTATATTCACTACTTCTAGTAATGTTGGTCTAGACTTTGATTTCCATTTTCTAGTAATTGCTTTTTTGGCAGCCACCATAATTAGACTCAGCAAGGTTTTACTATGTCTAAGCTGTTCTGATTCTGTATCAGAGCCCAAAAGAATTGAATCTCCCCAGTCAAACCAGTCTGCTCACCCAGCATCTAAAACAGAGTAGCCCGAAGGGAATCTCTAAAGTCTGTCAGCTCATTACACTCCCAAAAAATATGTTCCCAGCCACCTCTTTCTTGCCAAACACACCTCCAACATTTGCTCTCCACCCGAGGAAAAATTCTTTCGAGTTTACTTGGGGTATAAAAATACCTATGTAAACACTTCCAGGCAAAGATTCTAAATCTTACAGACTTTGTTGCATATTTGGGAGATATACATATATCCCCTAGTGTCTCTTTGTGAATTGTTTATGCAATCTCTCTTCCCAATCCTTTCTAAGCTCCTCTGATTGATTCTTAAAATTATCATGCAATATTTTATATGATTTACTAATTATTCCTTTCTTAATGGCAGCTTATGTTCTAGATTCTATTAAAAACTCTACCAGTACTGGTCTTTAGTTTTGGACCCCCTATTTCTTTCTCTTTGCCTATACTTTGATATCAATCCTTGATAGGGAAGTCAATCTCTAACCTGCAGTCTAAATAAATTCTTGGCCTCTTCCCATTCTGTTGCCTTTCCCTTTCTAGTTATTTGCTCCTAATACCTTGATTCCTTTGCCAGTTTTCTGCAATAAATACCAGGCCCCTGTTGCCTGTTATCTGTATCCCTAACCATAGTAATCCCTTTCAGCAGAATCTCTTTTCTCCATTCTCTTACTGGTTTAGTTCTTAGAATACTCCCTGCTGTTTTATGAATATAATACTCTGTATGATTTTTGTTGTTATCCTTAAGAGTTTGCATCCAAAATCCCAATATCTCCTTATTTCTTGAGCTTCCTCCCTGTGTCATCATCAGCATTCCTTTCCACTTTGAATTATAGTTTTTTTTTGCTTGTGCTATGAGCCTTAACCGTGTTGCTCTAAAATAACCACTCAAAATGGGTAATCCTAGTCCACCTTGTTCTGTTGGAAGAGTCAGCTTATCCCACTTGACCCTTGCTGTCTTCCTTCCCAGATAAAATCCTTCAACTGTTTTTTATTTGCTATTCACAGCTTCTCTGGTTGATAACAATATGCCTGACCTGTGTGTAAGACTAAAGGGACTAAAAACATTTTAATTGCTTATATCTCAGTATCCATATCCACACAACAAAGCTTCCAGTTTCTCAATTTTTATATTATCTTCTGTTTAGCCTCTTCCCACATATCCTTAGTTGTCACAACAAAGTCATTTCTAATCCATACTCCTAAATACTTCATTTTATCATGTCCCCGTAAATATGGATATTGTTGGACCAATTTGTGTGGGGGTACATTATTTACCGCTATTGCCTTTTGTTTTAGCTTCATTAATTTTATATCCCAGGAAGATTTGAAACTGTCTTAAAATGCTCCACAACAGTGTAATGACCCTTTCTGGTTTTGTTATGTATAAAATATCATCTGAAAATAGAGACGGCTTTTCCTGACTACCATACCAATTATATCCTTGAATTTCTGAGTTCCTTATTTTCTTTGCCAATGGTTCTAAATATAATGCAAACAACAAAAGGGAAAATGGACAGCCCTGCCTGGTTCCTCTACTCAAACAGAAGTTATCAGGGAGGACCACACCTACTTTAATTTTCACCTCCAATCCCCCACATATACTCCCAATCAACCATATATTTGTATTAGAGAAAGCAAATGCTTCCATTGCCCTGCTCATGAAGTCACAGCCTACTCTGTCAAATGCTTTTTCTGCATCAAGACCCAACAATAACAGTGGTATTTTCTTATATTCTGCTTTCTTCTGGATCATCAATGTTCTGCTAATATTGTCAAATGTTTGCCTCCCCTACAAAAAAAAAACACACTGATCCATACCTCTCAATTTTGGTATCAGTTTTGCCATTCTTTTAGCCATTCTAGACATAAACACTTTATAATCATGGTTTAGTATTGAAATGGGCCTGTATGAAGCTCTATCCAATGGATCTTTACCCTCTTTAGGTATTACCTAAACCATTGCCTTCTTCCAGGATGCTGGTACTTCTCCTCTTAAAATACTGTTGAACAGAACCTTCCAGATCTTTATCAGTTTTTTCCTCCTAGCTTCCAACCTTCCACAGGAATACCAATTATTCATGGGGACGTTCCTGTAGATTGGTTATACATAACCATTTTTATCTCACCTCTTCCTAGTAATTGAGCCTCATCTACTTCTAACCTTGGCATATTTAATTCTTCCATAAACATTTCCATTTGTACCTTTTCTTGATTTCCATATTTCTCTGCTTTACGCAAACTTTTATTAAATTTTTCAAAATATTTCTAATACTTCTACAGGATCTCTTATCTTCCTTGTTGTAGGCTCCCTAGGCTTGGTGATGGCTCTTTCCACTTTCTGTTGCTTGAGTTGTTGTTCTAACAGTTTTTGTGTTCCTACATTTTTCCAGTTCACACCCTTTCCATCAGAAGAAGTCAGTCAAGGGCCAACTAGTGAGGGCTGCAATGATGGTCACTTTAGAGAGAGATTTTTTATTAGAATGTGAAGTTTTAAGGAAAATGTTCCTTAAAAGAGGCTATCCAGATTCTCTGATTTTCGCCATACAAGACAAAGTGAAGTCCAAGAGAAACAGGGAAGTGTAACAACAACTCCTTAATAATGAACTACCTGAAACAACACTAGAACCCACTTTAGAGGAACCCTATGAGAGGAGTTTAAGAACTGAAAGTAATTTTCCTAAAAACTACACAGTCAGTTTTCTAACACCATTCATTATGGATGGACACAGTAAAAGGGAAACCTTTTGTAAAAACTGGTCCCTAATAATGGGTGAACCCCAATTTTGTACAAAAATAGGTGAACACCCACAGGTAATCTTTAAAAGAGTACACAATTTAAAAAGCCTACTGGAGCCAAAGAAAAGGATTAATACTAGGCTACAATGGATGTTCAGATTTGAGTGTTGTCCCTACTATAAACACATATATGTGGGTCAAACATTCATGGTTAGATAACAAAAATATAAGTTAAACAAGAAACTTAACTGTAATTCTAAATTAGTAGTTTATTTAGCCCAGTGCCAACAATGCCTGGCATTTTATGTCGGGAAGACTGATAGGAAATTAAAAGAGCGGCTATATGAACATATATATACAGTATCAATAGGGCTAGAACAGAAAATGCTCTGGCTAAGCACATAGTAGAATTTGTGAACCATAGTTTTAAATTTAGAGGTATTGACAAAGTTGAACCTGGTAACAGAGGGGGTCCTTTTTCTTTGTTGTTGGAGAAATTAGAGCTGATATGACAAATCAAGCTGAATGCCTTTACATATCCAGGCTTGAATGAAGCTTGCTCTATCACATGTTTATTAAAGCTTAAAAGATTGCTAAGATAAACAGATTAAACCTTAGTTTTTAAGGAACATTTTAACAAGGAATGTATGTTGTTTTATATGTTGTCACTATTCTTGTGTAAATGTGTGCACATTTTGTTTTAAACTAGCACATTTTTAAACCAGTGCACTTATTTATAGGATTCTTGAGGAACAAGGAAATGCAAGAAAGATTCTGAATGCATAAGGTTAAGTCTAACTTAAGCATTTAAATGCAATTAAGAAGCTCAGCTTGATTATAGGTCAAAAATGCATCACATGACAAGTATGAATTGCTATAAAAAAGCTTTGTACTTTAAATCTGCTTATTCTGATGAAGTTCTGTATGGTATTTGAATGAAAACTGCTTCAATAAATTTGTGAACACTACTATTCTTCAGTTGAGCCTTTCTGTTATTCGTTTGTGAACTTGAACATTCACCCTAGGCATGCACTAGCATGCTAAAATAACAGAGATGTATTTCTGTACCATTTTCAGAGTTTTCATGCCCTAATAAAGACTGTGTTTGAAGAGAACACTAAAACAACTTCCCAAGTAAAGTTAAGAACCTTGAGATAAAAATATTAATGGTAGGGTAAACTTTGTGAATACAGGAAGATTAGGATGGGAGAAGGAATACCCCACCCCAGCCAAAAAGTAAAAGTTCAGCTGTACCCACTTAGAAGGGATGGACATATGGTACAGGTAATGCAACAGGGATCAATTTGAATATCTACCATTACAGTTAAGTTGCCTACACAATTTTACTATGTTCTTCATTAAATCTTTGTTGCAGGATTCTTAACATCTGTGATGACTCCCAGAGCATGTTCAGATAGAGTGCAGGACAAGGGTTCTCCCTCTGAATTTAGAATGGCATGAAGGACAGGCTTAGCAAATCCATTTCTTCCTCTAGACTGAATATCAATTTTGTAATGTTTAATAAAGTTGTAGACAGAGGACAAGTAGCTGCTTTGAGAATGGAGAATAAGAGTCAACTCCTTGTATTAAAGTCGCTGAAATAGCTACTGTTGTTGTAGACTGGAATTAACTACTCCTGGTATTTGTTTACCATGCTTTATATAACAAAACAGAATTTTACTGAAGATTCATTTGGAAGTGGTTTTTAGACACTGGGAAGCCTATTTTCTTTCCAGCCAAAGACAAACAAATGGCTGGATTTTATAAGTAAAAACTAAGTTATCTATGGACATCTAATGAATAAAGAATTATTTATATCTTGTTTTGAGTATTTGGAATGAAAACAATAATAAAAATAGACTGATTGAGAGTGAATTTAGTAGCCACTTTATCAAGGAAGGAATAATTGGAAGCTTACTCTTTACTTATGAAAAAATGATGAATGCACAAAAGAGTTTATAACTTGGAAACTATTCCAGCTGAGGTTAAGGTTACTACAAGCTAGATTTTCAGGTCAAAAACATCAAGAAGGATCCACAGCTGTCTCAAAAGGAAGAATAATCATCCTGTATAATATATAGTTCAAGTCCCAAGGAGGGATCTCTCACTCATCCTTGGAGGGTTAATGTGGATAACTCCCTTGAGAAACAGTTTGACCAGATTAATGTTAGATAAAGGAGGACCCAGTGGCAAACAAGCAGAAAAAGCTGAAAGATGTACCTTGAGAGACATGTAATGATAAGTCAGGTTTAAGCAACTCACAGAGATATCGAAAGACCAGGAGTGCCCCCTGTTGTACAGAGGTCCTGCCCTCTATTTTGACACCAGACAGAAAACCTTTTCCATTTGTATATACAAGATTTTCTCATATTAGTTTTTTGAGCCTGTCCAAAAGTTTGCAGCGCTTCCTGAAAGGAATTAAAATCATATCATCCATACTGTGAGCTTAAAACTGTAGATAAGTTAGTATCAGTGGCCCTTTCCCTTAGGTAAATAAATCCATCAAGTAAAGAGGAGTCTGGAAATAAACTCCCTGGCCAATTCTTTGAGAAAAGGTTATCAGTGTTGTCTTGGCCAAAGTGTGTGTGTGTGTGTGGGGGTGTGGGGTGTCAAGCAGCAATATTCTCACGTTGTCCCTCTGAAGCACATTGGGAATTAGAGGAAAGGGAAGAAAACTTACAGAAACTTCCTCCTTCCAGATTACTGCAAATGCCTATGCCATTGCCTGTTTGCAAGGAGTTCTGTAGCAAGTGCTTTTTGTGTTGATGCAAATAACTCTGTTTCAGGAACTCCAAAATAATAGATGAGCTGAAAAGCTTCTCTAACATCCATCCCTAATGGTCTGCCCTTTACCTTCTTATAGAATCTGCCACTGGGTTCAAATGGATATGAATGTATATTGCTTGTAGAAAGAGATTGCATTGAATATCCACTTCCCCAACTTGTCACGGTTAATCTGCAAAGGGGCTATGACTGTCTCACCTTGTTTATGCACCACATAACTGTGGTATTGTCTGTCACTACTTGTAAAATACCTATTTTCTACAGTTGAAAAGACCATTGATTAGGGGCATATTCTCCTTTATGTTAATGTGACTTTTCTTGTGTAAGGGGCTCTATACATGTTGAATTTTTTTTTTTTTTTTTTTTTTGGGAGCAACCTGCCTGTGCAAAGTCTGAAACATCTGTCACAATGCTGTGTAGTGGCAGAGGTTGTACACAGGGCACTTCAAGAGAGGAGTCCACCTGTTTGACCTATCACAGTAAGTCCTGAACTGGACAAGGAATAATTGGAATTTGTTGACTGAAGCAGATTCAGTGATGGGGCGGGTCATACTTCCCTAAGATAGTATGGGATTTTTCTCATATGGAGCCTGGCATGAGCAACCATTTAAATAGTTGGCTCCATGAATCCCAGGGCTTACCAAATTTCTCTGGTTAAGGCAGACTTTTGTTTTGCTAGATTTAGAAATTAGCTTTTGTATACTACTGTTCTGTTCAGTTAGATAACCAAGGAAGACCACTTTGGATGATTTTATTCAAGACCATACATTTCGGTACTTCCAAGATGGCTGCACACTGAGTAACAGCTTGTTTCTAGCTCTCCCAGTGTGAAAACAGAAACTCAGCAGAAAAGGCCAGTAGACTTGTGTTTATGGGTACATTTTAGTACCTGGCTAGTAAGTGCACTGCCTGGATACCAGGAATAAAGAACACAGAAGACTTGGAAAAATCATCTATAAAAAGTGAGGAATAAACACTGACTGGGGAAAGTTCTGCAGCTGTTCAGCAAAAAGCAATGTAACCTTCAGACAAGACTTCCAATAACCTACAGGAAGATATAAGACAACTGCAAACAGACCTGGTTAAACTAAACAAAACACTGATGGCGTATATCAACACAAACAACAAAATGCTGGAAAAATGGAAGAAACTTTAAACATATATTCAGATGAGATGATAAAGCTTCAAAAATCAGAGACTGAAATGAAGAAAAGACTGGCTGAATATGAGACTGCTCAGGAAGAGATGTTTCAAAAAATAATAGAATTAGAGGACAGAGCACAAAGGGAAAACCTGATATTTTCAGCTATACCAGAGAAGCAGGAAGGAATAGACTGCATTCATTTTATGAAACCACAAATAAGCAATTGGGCTAGTATTTCACATCAGGAGTTGCTAGTTGAAAGGGCACATCATGTGTATACTCCAAACCTAGCTATAAGAAAGCAACCTAGATCTTTAATAGTAAAGATGCAATCCTACCAGCAGAAGGAGATGATTCTGATAAAACTGTGAAGAAGGACAAAATACTAAAAGTGGGGGACACCAGAGTATTTTTGGAGAATGATTACTCACTGTACACTAGGCAGAAGAGGAGTAATTTCATTCCACTCTTCGGGGAATGTCAAGACGCAGGTGTGAGATTCAAACTGCTGTATCTAGTTGTCTTTGAAGTATTCTTCCCTGGAGGGACAAAATCAGATAATAAATTGAATTAAAGGACAGAGCACAAAGGGAAAACCTGAGATGTTCAGCTATACCAGAGAAGCAGGAAGGAATACACTGCATTAATTTTATGAAAACACAAATAAGCAACTGGACTGGTATTCCACATCAGGAGTTGTTAGTTGAAAGGGCACATCATGTGTATACTCCAAACCTAGCTATACAAAAGCAGCCTATATCTTTAATAGTAAAGATGCTATCCTACCAGCAGGAGATGATTCTGACAAAACTGTGGAAGAATGACAAAATACTAAAAGTGGGAGACAGCAGTGTATTTAAGGAGAATGATTACTCACTGTACACCAGGCAGAAGAGGAGTACATTCATTCCACTATTCAGGGAATGTCAAGACTCAGGTGTGAAATTCAAACTGCTGTTTCCAGTTGTCTTTTAAGTATTCTTCACTGGAGGGACAAAATCATTTTTTGATGAAGTGGAAGCTGGAAATATAAAAGTTTGTCCAACAAAAAGTGAGCTGTGAAACAGAAGGAGATTCTGCTTCTTGTTCTTCTGGTAAGAAAGACCACAGAGAGACTGTACCTGTGAAACCTTTTCCAGTATTTCAGCTGAAAATGTTGGAGAGAAGGAAGGGAGCATGAGAGTTGACTAGGAGAATTCATAGTACATTAGAAATGAAGCAGAGACAGGATTTTGGCAATGGAGAAGAACAGTAATAAAAACCAGTAGCTCAATGTGGGATTACAGTGCAATAATTATATTTGTGAAATATGACAGAACAAAAAAAATCTGGAAATATTGGACTTTTTCAAAATTTCTTGGATTTGTGGAGGACTCTAAAGTATATGCCCTATTTCATCCATTAATGTTCAGAAAAATGCTTTTGGAAGTAGAAGAGAGGTGAGAAAGCTAACTATAAGTAAAGAAAAACATTTATTTTTTTAATAGTACTATATGTGTGCTGTAATGTTATCTTTGCATGCTGTTTTTAAGTGTAATGAGGATTGTAGACAGGTGCTGTTTTTCTTTTTCTTCCCTCTTCTCTCTTTCTTCTTGTACAGTTTTGAAAATATACGCAATGAAATGTAAAAAAATGCCTGGTTAAAAAGACATGGCAAAGTTAAAATTAACATGCTTTTTTCATTCTTGCATGGGGAAATAACTGTATTAAGACCTTAGATTGGTATGTTTTAAGAGAGAGCAAGTAAATGAAAAAGAATATTGAATAATATGAGGCTTTTTTTCTAGCAAATGCATGTATACATAGTAGTAATTCTGCAGGTGGTGCCATGCATGGAAACAATGTGATAAAGAGAAACTGGCTGTCTGGTACTCATATCTCCATGGAGACAATCTGATAAAGGGAAACTGGAGACAGTCTGGTGGAAGGGGATTGGCTGAGGGAAAAGAAAAAAAAAAACAAAAAGAAAAGAGAAATTGGCTAGGACATAATGTTCTCTGAAAGCAATCTGGGGATTTCCTAGCTGGGTCTGCTTTAAAAATAAGACAAAACCAATTAGACTCTTGAAGTAAACTTTTCTCAGTTTTTTTTAAATGTAATGGAGATAAAAATATAAACATGTGCTTTTGTTTTTTTCTTTTTCTCCCTTCTTTCTATTACTTTCTCAATTTTAAGAAATGTAGTCACTGCAATGTAAAACAAGGGGAAGAGAGGAAAGGTCTGGTTATGGGAATATGACAAAAGAAAAATCACTGTGCTTCTTCCCATGCTTGCATAGGGAAATGATTGGGTTAAGACCTTAGATATTATCCTGTAACAAGTTTATTACAAAGCATATAAAGAATATTGAATATTATAAGGCATTTTACTGGTAAACAAAGTACCCATAGCAATTTTGTGTCTGGTTTGCATGTCATTAGAAGACATTTTGATAAAAAGAAATGGCTTGGAGAAAGTGATTACTGAAAGCATTCAAGTATTTTCTCATCTGGGAGAGTTATAAAGATAGACAAAATCAAATAGCACTTACTAATAGCACAGGCCGTACCTTGCATCTTAGCATGACTAACTTTTCTTTGTGGTTAACTGTAGCTTGTCTGTGTGCCTATCAACTTAGAACTTTTGTTCATATTAAGAAGTAAAAACTTCCAGTATTTGAAGATGTACATAGTTTCGTGTGCTATTATTAAGTTAATAGGTTTTAGGGGGGTTGTTTGTTCTGTTTGAGGGCTTTCAAAAAAAAAAAAAAAGTTATGTAAGATGTGGCATAGGCTCATAGATATGGCAAGAAACAACTGTATAAATGACCAACCAGCCAAACAGTATTTGCATGTAACATAAAAGTTTAACATTTAACAAAAAAGCAGTTGTACATAAAAGGTGGTAATAATAAGTATATAAGAAGCTGATGCTTTCTGTAATGTCTTTCAATCTGAATGGTCTTACAGATAAATATAACAAAGAAAGAGTAGGGAACTATATTAAAAATGTAGAGTTTAAATAGCTATGCTACAGGAGACACACCTGGAAAGAACTGAACATGCGAATTTAATAAAGAAAGATTTTCAGGATGATTATTCAGCAGAATATCTGGGACAAAGGAAAAAAGGAGTACTTATATTAATTGCAAGAGGAGCTCCAATAGTGATGGAAGAGGAAAAAAAGATAATGAAAGATGTATAGTAGTAAGGGGCTACTGGCAAGGGAGGAGGATTACACTGGCATACATTTGCATTCCACCTAAAACTGCTATAATGGAGCTTAAGACAATTCTGGGAGAAATAATCAACTTTTAGCAAGGAATATTAGTTACAGGTGGAGACTGGAATTTGGTTTGCAACAGTAAAGATGTGTCTTTGGGGCCTAAAAGAGAAAATATAACAAAGGAGGGTAGATTTTTGAAGATTTTTATGAAAATGTTTGGTGTGGAAGATGTCAATTCAGTAGTAGGCATTCAGAGGGAATTTACATATTATTTACATATTATTCCCCAAGATACAAAAACTGCACTAGACTAGACAGAACTTAAATTTTACAGGAACATGTGCATTTAATTGCACGTTTTGATATGCATCCACTAACTATTTCAGATCACGCTCCAATAAAAACTAAAATAAAAATTTAGGGTAGTGATATAAAAATGAGACACTTGTACTTTCCCACCTATTTGTTGAAAAGAGAGAAATTTAAGGAATGGGTAGTGGAAATTATTAGGGAGTTATTAGAGAAGACATAAATTTCTTCTGAAAATATAGCTAAGGAGTGGGATAAAATTAAAGTGGAGTTTAAAAATATGGTGAAAATAAAAGAAAAGGATATATGGTTAAATAGTAACAAGAATTATTTAGAGGGACTGACAAATGTTAAAGTATTGCAGAATATGGAGAATCCCACAGAACAAGAGGAGGAGCAATTGCAGAATGCTAAGCAGAAAAATACCTTGATAATATGCATGAGTTTAGAAAGCTTGCTGTTAAGCAACTATTTTTTAATAATAATGCCTGAGCACAAACACTTTAGTACAATGACTCAGGCAACAGAAAGTAGAAAGGGTTGTCACCAAGCTTAGGGTGCCTATAACAAGGAAATAAATGGATCCTGTAGAGGTACTAGAAAAACTTCAGAAATTTTATGAAAGTATGTATAAAGCAGAGAAGTATGGAGATCAAGAAAAGGTACAAATGGAAATGTTTAAGGAAAAATTAAATTTGACAAAGTTAGAGGTGGATGAGGCTCAATTACTAGTAGGATAGGAGGAGATGAGATAAAATGGTTAAGTATAACCAATCAACAGGAAAGTCCCCAAGAATAGATGGTATTCCTGTAGAAGCTAGGAGGGAAAAATGATACAGATCCGGAAGGTTTTGTTTAACAGTATTTTAAGAGGAGGAGAAGCACCAGCTTCCTGGAAGAAAGCACAAATCCAACTTCATACAGGTCTATTTCTATCCTAAACCATGATTATAAAGTGTTTATGTCTACAATAGCTAAAATAATGGCAAAGATAATGCCAAAATGTATAGACATAGATCAATGTGGTTTTGTGGAGGGGAGGCAAACATTTGACAACATTAACAGAAGTTGTTGGTGGGTCTTGATGCAGAGAAAGCATTTGATAGAGTAAGCTGGAAGTTTATGAGCAGGGCAATGGAAGCATTTGCATTCCTGATAAAATTATAAGGTTGATTAGGAGGATATATGAGGGATCAGAGGTGAAAAAGAAAGTGGGTGGGTTCCTGTCTCATAATTTTTGTTTGAGAATTCTGGTGTGGCAGCTACGGATATATGGGAAAAGACTAAACAAAAGAAAATGCAATAACTGAGAAACTGGAAGCTGTGTGATATGGATATGGATAGCAGGATACAAGCAGTTAAAATGTTTTTAGTCCATTTAGTTTTATACACAGGTTAGGCATATTTTTATCAACCAGAGGAAAAGTTCTGGATAGCAATTAATAAAGGGCTGAAGGATTTTATCTTGGAGGGGAAGATGGCAAGAGTCAAGTGGGATAAGCTGATTCTTCCAATTAAACAAGGCTGTTTGGGATTACCGATTTCAATGGTTATTTCAGAGCTAGACTGTTAAGGGTCCTGTACATAGCACAAGCAGAAACCTATAAGTCAGATTGGATTGAGATGATGATGAAATGGGAAAGCTCAAGAAACAAGGAAAGACTGGGATTTTTGATGCAGATCGTTAAGGCGAATAACAATAGCCATGCAGAATAATATATTAATAAAGCAGCAGAAAGTATTCTAAGAACTAAGCCAACACATGAATGGAGAAAAGAGATTCTGCTGATAGGGATGACTGCAATTAGGGATACGGATAATAGGCAAGATGGGGATGGAATTTATTGGAGAAAACTGATAAAAGAACCAAGTTATTGGGAGCAAATAATTAGAGAGGAAAACGTAATAGAATATGAAAAGGCCAAGAATTTATTTGGACTGCAGGACCAAGATTGCCTTCCCTATCAAGGATTGATATCAGCGTACAGGAAAATAGAAAGAAATAAGGGGATCCTAAGCAAAAGACCTGCACTGTTAGAGTTTTTAGTATAATCTAAAAAAAGAAGACTCAATCAGAGGAGGTTAGAAAGGATTGGGAAGTGAGGCTGGATAAGCAATTTACAAAGAAACAATGGGGAGATATATGTATTTCTCCCAAATATGCAACAAAGTCTAGAAGATTTAGGATCTTTGCTTGGAAGTGTTTACATAGGTATTTTTATACCTCAAGTTGACACCAAATATTTTTTCCTCATATAGAAATCAAATGTTGAAGGTGTGATGGGGAAAAAATAGATAACTGGGAACATATTTTCTGGGAGTGTAATGAGTTGGCTGACTTTAAAGATTCCCTCCGGAGTGCTCTGTCAGATATACTGGATGAGCAAATTGGTGTAACTAAGGAAATTATTTTTTGAGCTATGAGACAGAATCAAATTTGACTAGACATAATAAGGTCTTGCTCAGTCTAATTATGGTTGCTGCAAAAAAAGAAATTGCTAGAAAATGGCAAACAAAGTCTAAACCAACTTTACAAGAAGTAGTGAATATAGTAACAAAGATAAAACAACTGGAATTGGGATCTTTAAAAAAAAGGGTAGGAGCAAATTATATAGAAAAAATGGGAATTGTGAGAACAATACACAGAAAGGAAGAGTGAGGTTTAAAAGATGGCAGGATTTAAATCTGGTATCTAATGTTTGACTGACAATGGGCTTGATTATAAGTGATATATAATGTTTGCAAGTACAATTATGTCAACATGGTTTGTGATGTATAATGTTTGCAACTAAAATTATGTCAGTATAGTTTGTTTTCATTTATATAGATGCATGATTGGCTGTGGCATACATGATAATTTAATAAAGATTTCTTGTTTAAAAAAATTAGCATTGGTCTGCTAAAAATAAAAAATGAATTATATCTCCATAGCTATTTAGGTCTATGTTTGGTGTAAAGCAATCTCTTAATACAAATGGGTTTGCTTGACACCAAGGCAGGGAGAGGGAGGAGATTTAAATGGAACCAGTTACCTAAGAGAAGATAGGGAGAATGAAGCACAAGTAGGAGATTGTCTGTCTCTCTGAATTCTCAGAAATTTGGCCAGTGCGTTGGAAGATCTAGTAACAGAAGTCTTCAGCAAATCATTGGCTAATGCAGAAAGTAAAAATGATTAGAATACACCAATTATAGTACTGCTCTGCAAAGGAGAGCAAAAATGTGGGAATGTACAGTCCTGTTAGCTTAACAATAATGGCAGCGAGCTGTTGGAATGAATCTTAAAGGATAGCTATTAGCATTTCTAGATGACAACAACAGACATGACTTGTGGACAGAAAGAGCTGTTAGTCAGACTTAGTACAGTTTCATGTCTGGATTTTAGGTGAACTTGACAACGGAGTACCAATAGATGTTCACTGTATTCTCACTGATGCAGTCAATGACATGGGATTCTTGCAGAAGCCTGACATACAAAGATCTACCTTCTCCAGCTCTTTCCCACTTGTACATCAGTGGCATGAGGGACATCTCTGGATGCCATCTTCTGACCTCTCTTGCTGTAGTTCTGAGTCAAGTGCTTGTACTAGAATTGTCAGTCTGATGTGTCTGCCTCCTTCCAGGAATTGCAATGAGTGCTGCAATGTAAAAAATGTTGATATTCATCATCAAATCACTGTTGTAACATAAACCTTTATAGGATGTGGGCTATGAAGGACTGGACATCTAGCCAATATATGAAAGCTGTTAGGCATATTCCGCATGCACTGTACATCTGAGGAAGTATGAGGGTATGCTGGTGTAAAAAGACATATGAGCACCAAAATTTAGAACTTTTTACCATTGAAGAGTTCATTCAGACACTCATCTACACCATGACTTCAGTTTTTGCTTAACAGCAAATATGTCTACTTCTGAGTAGATAAATACCCTCTGGGAACCTTCCTTTTATTTTTTGACTAAAGTTTGTGGTTCATTTTTTTCTTTTGTGTAGCAGAAGAGGAAAATATACTTGTGGTAGACAAATCCCATCAAAAGATTCCCACATGGCCTATCTTTTTTGTCTAGGAAAATCCTATGATGTTTGTTCCTTTGATATTTGTCTCACATTCACCCCAAGATAATTTGTAGTTGGCTAAACAGTCTGAGCATATTTCTGCAGAACAGTTGCCTGAAAGCCCTCACTCTGTTCTCCATGGCAACCAGCTGTCCTTCTTCAGACATTTCCTTTCAGGTAAAGAAGAAAAAGCAACCACTAAAGAGGATTCCAGAGATATCCTGTCTTCAGCTTCTTTCTTGATCAGAGAGTGATAAATCTGCTGCAGCCAAAACAGAGTCTGATGTTCCTGACTCACTTGGGTTTGCTCTGTGAGATGGTGCTGAGGGTCAAGAAATAGGCACATCTTCTATGAGTGGACATCAGGCAGTGACCAAGAAGGGAGAACATCACTTTCTGTTATCTGAAAAGCAGAGTAGAATACAGCAGGTTTTTAGTACAGGAGGGGATTCTGGGTTCCCTTGTGGAGGTCTGGACACCTGACATGTCTAAAAGAATCAACCTAGATACTATGAGGAAAAATATCACATAACAAAGCGTCTTTTATCACCTACCACTTCATCGTGCGTCAAAGGATGAGTGGTATAATTTTGCTATATGGATTTTCAAAGCATTTCAGATTCTGTGATTAGCTTCTCCAGTTGCCTCTCATTTCAAGAGAACAATGTCCAGATCTTCTAAAGAGGATTCTCTTTCAGAATCGGAAGAGAAAGGATTATTTTTTTTTAACAAAAAAAAAATCTTTATTAACTTTTCATGTATGACATAGGCAATCTTGCATTTATATAAATGAAAGTAAACCATAACGACACAATCTCATTTGCAAACATTATACCTTACAAACCGTGCCAACACAACTATAGCTGCAAACATTATACATCACTTTTAATATATCCAGTCATTGTCAGTCAACCATTACATAACTCATTCAAATCCTGCTTTCTTTTAAACCTCATTCCTCCACCTCTGCATGTATTGATCCAACAGTTCCCATTTGTTCTTATGTAATTTGTGCCTACCCTTGTCTAAAGATCCCAGTTCCAGCTGTTTCATCTCTGTTACTAACTTTGTTACTTCTAGTAAACTTGGTTTTGACTTTGATTTCCATTTTCTAGTAATTGCTTTTTTGGCAGCCATCATAATTAGACTCAGCAAGGCCTTACTATTTCTAGGCAATTCCAATTCTGTATCATAGCTCAAAAAGTAATTTCCCTCCAATTTGCTCACCCAGCATCTCCAACAGTGCAGACTGCAGGAAATCTTTAAAGTCCACCAACTCATTGCACTCCCAGAAAATATGTTCCTAGTTACCTCTTTATTCCCCTATCACATCTTCAGCATTTTCTTTCTACATGAGGAAATATTCTTCGGAACCTGTTTGGGGTATAAAAATAGCTATGTAAACGCTTCCAGGCAAAGATCCAAAATCTTCTAGATTTTGTTGCATATTTGGAAGACCTACATATATCCCCCATTGCTTCTTTGTGAGTTGCTGATCCTATCTCTCTTTCCAATCCTTCCTAACCTCCTCTGATTGATTCTTGTAATTATCATGTAATATTTTATATCCTTGCTAACTATTCCTTTTGTAACAGCAACTTCTGTTCTAGATATTACCAAAAAGTCTACTAGTGCTGGTCTTTCATTTGGGACCCCCCTATTTCTTTCTCTTTGCCTATACTCTAATATCAAGCTTTGATATGGCAGGCAATCTCTAACCTGCAGTCCAAATAAATTATTGGCATCTTCCCACTTTATTGCCTTTCCCTCTCTAGTTATTTCCTCCCAATACCTTTGTTCCTTTGTCATTTTTTCTCCAATATATTTCAGCCCCCTTTTGGCTATTGTCTGTTTTCCTAATTACAGTAAGCCTTATGGAAAGGATTGACTATTTGTTTCAGGTCTCCTCTCCTGCCCATTATGAGTCTGAATCTAAGGAAAACATATCTTCTGATGGCCCAGTTGAGATTTTTGTTTTATCACAAACTTTCTAAAATGAAGACACTTTTTCAGTGCAAAGGAAAAGAACTTTCAGAAACTGAGGTGAGGTTTATGACCTCTTCCGTGTAGATTTCCCAAAGTCCCTAGCTATTTCACATGTAATTGGTGCCTTGAAGGACACATTCATTTTGGCAGATGCTCACTCTAATGTTCAACCTTCTGCTCCTTAAAAAAGCCTGATTAGGCTATACAAGGTGCCTGAATCACATAAATATCTTTTCTGAAACCATCTAACAGACCCTGCTGTCATTTCCTTGAATAAAGATGAATCTTCCAAAACTTTAGCCTCTTCAAGTCCTGTACCCAGTGACAATAATGAAAGGACATTTAATTGATATTATTAAGGTTTATATCGCAGCTTCGACTTTCGGAGCAATAAATTGCTAATATGGACAAATTCCTTCTTGCCACATCTCAGACATGAATCAGATAATTTCTAATCTGCATGATGCCAAATCCAACCTGACTAATGTGCTTTTTTTGGCATCCCAAGTCAAGAAACATGTTCTAAAATATGCTTATGATGCTGCTGATGCAGTTTATAGAGCTGTTTCATATGTTCTGTAATGCAGAGATATGCAGCAGAAGATTACAGAGTCTCCTGGAGGATATTAAAGCCCAAATTCTTAATGTCTCAACTGCACCAAGAGTCTTCAAAAATGCCTAGCTCCAATTATAGCTCATTGCAGGCTACAGGGTATCCACATTATTTCCATATTTAGAGCATTTGCTTATCTTTCCAGAGTCTTTTTCAAAGTGTAAGGAATCTCTGTCATGGGTGAGAGTTCTTTCACATACGCTGGGATTCCAGGAGAATATTCAAAAGTCTTTGTTGGCTCTTTCACACAGGACTGTGTTTATGGGATGTCAACTAGACACCTCAGTTCAAACAGCTTTTTTTCTGCAGCAAAAATATCATTAGCTAGATCTGTCTCTAAGGTTTTCCTCTCAGACTTTGGTCACTGTGAGGGAATACCTGAAGATTTTGGGTCTCATGTCATCTATGATTCTCATGATACCCCTAGCAAGACTCCATATGGGAAAGAAACAATGGTATTTGAAATTTCTTTGGTACCAGAATCAACACAGCTTATCTTTTCAAATCTTAATGCTGGCATTTGTCAGAATTAAAAATCTTTTGATGGAGACAACATATATCTTTAAATCCAAGTCTGTTCTTCTCCCTCCCTGCTCCAAAGTAGTCAGTCACCACATATGCTAAAGACTTTCCTTGGGGAGCAGTTTCAGGAGGGATAAAACTGCGGGTGGGAGGACACCAAGTAGAGATGCAAGTACATAAATATCAAGGATATGCATACCCTGATCAAGGCACACAACTCTCTGAACCATCTTTGGACTCCAGGACCTCTGCATGTGGTTACAGACAATACCAGACCCATGTAGTATATCAGCAAGCAAAGGGGAACCTAGTTCTTGCAGACTAGCCATGTCACTTTGGGATATAGCTTAACAGCACAATCTCTCTATGCAGGCAACATACATACATACTTTCAGAGCAAAATTGTGTGACAGACAAGCTGAGTAGGATCAGGGCAGCCCATCACAAATGGAAACTTGATCAGGGGATATTCCAAGATTTGATCTATCTGTGGGGAGTTCCTCAAGTAGACTTATTTGCCTTCTCTCTGAGCAATGAACTGGCAAGATTCTGTTCCAGGACTCCATGCAAGAAGGCCTGGAAGACAGATGCCTTTTCTTTTCCTTGGACAGGAATGTTCCTGTATGCACTTTCCACCCTTTCTACTAATATCAAGTGTACTTCTGAAGATTTAAAAGGAATCCCCCAAGATCATTGTGGAGACTCTCTTTTAACCCAGGCAACCATGGTTCGCCCTTCTTTTGGAAATGGCCAGGGGCAATTACCACAAGCTTCCTCATAAATTGGATCTACTCACACAAGAACAGGAGTGGTTGATACACCCCAATATCAGTTAACTTATAATTGACTACCTGGATGATAGGTCCTTTATTCTTTTTAGGCACCTATTTACTGAGGACATGCAGCAAGTACTAATGGAGGCAAAAAAGCCTGTTACTAGAAGATCGTATATTAGCAAATGGAAAAGGTTTTCTAGTTGGTGCCAGCAACATAAGCAGCACCCATTCAGGGCTACTTATTCTCTGTTTCTACAATATTTGTGTGAGCTACTATCCTATGGCCTTTCTTATACCTCTATCAAGGTTCATTTATAGGCCATTTCTGCATATCTGTCCATGCATCCTCCTCTTTCAATGCAGTCTCATGTCAAAATTTTCTTGAGAGGAGTTTTTCATAAGAGGACTCCAAGAAAACCAATGACCACTCCTTGGGATTTTCATTTTGTGAGACAAGTTTACACTTGTTGTTTTTGAACCAACTAATCTGTCTGACTTGTGTTTTTTTAACATGGAAAACAGTTTTATTGATTGTTCTGACCTCTGCAAGAAGGGTATCTCACTTGCAATCTGATATGGTGAGTCAACCCTCTCTTGTTTTCCATAGGGACAGGGTTTCTTTGAGAACTAATCCTTATTTTATGTCTAAGGTGGTATCCAAATTTACTTTAAGTGAAACTATCCATCTCCCAGTTTCTTTCTGAACCTAAAAATGATGGAGAAATTATATGCTATACTTTGGATGTCCACAGACAACTAAATCTTTCAGATCTTTAGATCAATTATTCATTACTTGTGAAGGTAAGAAGAAGCGACAACATTTGTCAAAATAAACTATTTCCAAGTGGTTATCTAAGGCTATTACCTTTTCTAATACTCACCATGCAAAGCTATTCTAGGCAGGATCAAAGCCCACTCAATCAGGGCCTTGGCTTCATCTCTGGGTTTTTGGAAAGGGTTGGATTTTAGCAGTATTCTAGAAGTTGCTATTTGGTCCACTGTACATACTTTTACAAAGCAGTATTAACATGATTCGTTCTCTAGGTCCAGATCAAGCTTTGTTAGAAACACCCTCCAGCGGCTCCTGACCTCTTTTCTTTCCACCTTCAGATGTAGTTAGCTAAGGTAATCTACTCATACAGCTAAGGCTACTGCAGCAGTGATGGATATGATGAACATAGAACAGTTGTGTAAGTTACATTTATCATAACAGTAGATGTTTGAATGATCAGTGCTGCAGTAGCCACTCATTATCTCCATTCCCTTTGTTTTTTGCTGTGTTCTTTATGCCAGGGTGTGGACATTTATTTTTATTGTGCCTAGCACTGTCCTTTCATGGCTCAGCCTCCCTGTATCTGCTGGCAGGAAAGCTCTGAAGGGCTTCACACCCAAACTTGTCATTTTGTCAGCTCAGCTTGAGCTGCCTGACAGTTTGGATGCATGGAAGGTGACCTGAAGCTTGGGAAGATGACTGGCTGTTATATCCTTGGCAGGATATAACCCATATAACTAATGCTACTGCAGCAGTGATCATTTGAACATCTGCTGTTAAGCTAAGTTGAACTTACACAACTGTACATTTTGTTAAAGCTATATGGTTACGTTGGTGGATTTTTGTAAAGGGTGGACTCTAGAGCTTTTCTAGAGGCAGCAATGTTGTCATGTGTGACTTGTTTTCTAGAGCCAGAACAGGATTTGCAATGCTTGTTCTCAAGCTTCTCATGGGCTCGGGTCATTCTTCCTTCTCCCTTGGTATCTAAACTTTGGCAATCATCCCATATGCATTTACCCCACTGCAATAGCGATATAATAATGAACATTGTACATGTGTTTAAATGAACTTACCATAAGAGTACAATCCTCCTTCTGATATTACTCTTTTTTGCTCTCTGATGGATATATTTAGTCACTCACCTTTTTCCACTTGGCTGGAATGGGTTTACTATTTCCTCTTTCTGTTTTCACATAGGTTTACATTTGTTGACCACTGGATCAACATCTTTTTATGGTTATAGCCTCCTCTGGTTTGAGGAAAGAAGGCTCTGAATTTTGGTGCCTATATATCTCTTTTTTTACCAGTATGCCTTTGTGCTTCCTCAGATGTATGGTGCACATGGAAGTCACCCAGAAGCTTTTGTATTCTCTCTGGATATCTGATCATTGGCAAGCTGCAACAATGATTTACTCAAACATCTACTGTTATGGTAAGTCCACTTATGCAACTGTACTTTTCTGCTTTAATGATATTTATACATGCCCGATAGTGGAATTAATAAGGACAGTAACTGCCTTGAATGTGGGAAGAAAATCCCTCATAAGGATGTCCATTCTTAGCACAAAAACTTATAAGCACACAACAAACTGGAAAATGAAACTCAAACCAAAAGTTGTGGATGGAATGAAGGAGCAAACACAATTATTTAGTACTTTCGTTCAAATTTATTCTTCATGAACTTCTTCAGACAGTGAAGTTCATGAAGAATAAATTTGAACGAAAATACTAAAGAATTGTGTTCGCTCCTTCATTCCATCCACAGCTTTTGGTTTGAGTTCGATTTCCATTCTTACTGTTTCTTTCTGTTCAGGCTTTGGACAGTGTGCATCCCCACTGTACCTGCCTCAGCCTGAGAACAATCCATTGTTATGCAAAAGATCTTCTGGACTGTCTAGATTAGAGGAAGCCACACACTTGCTCCCATTACAACATGATATCAGCCAGATACAAAACTTTTAGAGATGCACCCTACAGAGAAGTGAAAGGAACATAACAGATTCTTGGAGTCCAAGGGTTTTCATGGCCTGATAACACTGAGATCAGAGAGATGCATTTGAGAGCCCCCTGTATTGAAATGTAGTTGCCACCAAAGCATCTAGTGTAACCCCATTAAAGGCCATCATTCTCTCAGCAATTAGCACATCCTTGCAGGTGAAATCTGCAGTGCTGCTGGTCAGTATGAAGGCTTCACTATGAACTTCTGGAAATTGATGTCTGAACCATTTTTAGAAAAGTGGAGGGCAGTATCCTGACTCCAGTCATTCCTGAGGAAGTTAGCAAAGACAGTATACAGGTATCAAGTGTCCACACATGGCCTAAAGCCTCAAACAGCTACGCCAAAATAGATGACCACAAACATGCAGCAGTTGTGGATGAATAGTGCCTCATTCCCCATACTCCCTGTGCTGCTTGTCAGAACCTGGGCCATCTTCCCCAAGATTTCTGAGTTAATTTGAAATCCAAGCAGCCAGCATTGGAGATAATTTTGGTGCCAGGGTCTCCTGCTAAAAGAAGGAAAATGGAGACATCCATAGAGAAGGATTCTAATATCCCTGAATCATGGTCAGATGAGCTGGAATATCAAAAGCAGATGTCTTCTCCCTCAGAATTTGAATCTCTCACCAAGTACAACTTTTCTTCTGCTTCACCACCAGAATCTCATTTGTGATCACCATTCCTTTGATGAACTAAACCTTCAAATGGAAACCAAAGGCATTCTCAGTTATTTGGATATGATGCATAGGCCTTATGGACTTGCCTGTGCTGAAGCCACTTACTGTAGCTCCAATGTTTGTACTGGAAGATATGTTAATACATATGCAGAAGCAGATCCCACTCCCAAGCCCCTTGCAAGCCTGACCATTTCTACAAGGTTCAAGATTCCCATATGTTTCTGTACAAAGAATTCTGTAGGTGAACCAACTGTGTATATCCTGAATTCCATCTACTGGACCTCTTCAGCTCCATCCATAAACCCCATTCCCAAAGAACAGGGAGAGCAAGGTGTTTGCTTTTGCTGAAAAGACTACCCTTCTGCTACCCTGGTTTTCAGGGACCTTGATTGCCAAACTCACATGCTGAAGTTTCAGGGTCCCTAGTAGCTCAGTTGAAGTCTAAGGCAGGGTGAATCAAAGACAGAGATCTGATGGGAGATGTGCTTGACCTATGCAACTTCAGTGCTCAGACTGCCAAACACTCTATGAAAAGTGGCTGTGATGCACTGAATGCATGATTAGTTTGTCATTCAGGGAGCATCTGCTAGGATTGTAGTTGGACAACGTGCCTATCTGAGAAATAAGCCTGTCAGACTATGTATATTGTGTTTGGATTTTTTTTTTTTTTTTATGGATCAACGATTTTTTTCCCTGGGAAAAAAATCACTGATCCCTGTGCTTGACATTTTGGGTTTTCGGGGATTGTGGGTCGATTATATAGCATTCACAATTTAGTGCATTTGCTTATATAATGTAGACCCCACAGCAACAGAATCACTGAGATTCATGGTCTACATGGCTGCCTGTGTACTAATTGCCCCCTTGACAAGGTGGTAAAAGAGGAAGCTACAGTTGATTCTTGGGAACAAGTCATCTCTAGAATATCTTATGATTACCATGCATAATGAAAGATCTGTTATGTTGAGTATCCCAAGTACACCTAAACTCAGGGGTGCCTTTCAGGATGGTACAAAAGACTCAGGCTCTTGCCACAGACTCGTCCAACACAGTCAGGAAAATGCATGAGAGATCTGAGCATTCAGGAGTCATGGGGTAAAATTTTCAGAAAAAGACATATCAATGTCAAAGATGATGACAGTGATAATAGCTGTCAACACTTTCAAATAAATATAGAGTAAGGGGATCCTGAACATTCCCACAGACAGTATCACCAGTATATTGCACAGCAAGAAAAAAGGGATTGTCCGGGAAACAGACATGACCCTATACATCCCATCTCAGGAGAATGCTTTGGAAGACTAGCCAAGCAGAGCACAGGTGGACTCATATGAATTGATGTTATAGATGTATCCCTAGACTTGACAAATAGATGAGCTGTGTCAGTAGTAGAGTTTTTTTTCTTCTCTAGATAAAAGGCATCTGAGGAAGTTTTGCACCAGAATAACAGCCACAGAAACCTGGACAGTGGATGATTTCTGTATTCCCTTGACAGGTCTATACCTGAATGCATTCCTTCCATTACTCCTATCCTCAGGATATTACTGAAGTTAAAGGAGGAAAACCTCCTATTGGTAGCTCCTTTTTGACAAAGACAATATTGGTTCTCCCTCCTGCTGGGCATGGCAAGGGCAGAGTCCAGAGTGTTGCATCAGTATGTAAAACTAGTAACATAAAGAAAGGGTCCCTGCTAAACCCAAACCAGAGTACCTTCAGACTGACGGCTTTCGTGATTTAGCCATGATCCTATTCATGTACATGTTCTCTGAGGGCATGCTAAATATGGAGGATGTTAGAAAACCTAAAAAAAGGAAATCCTACCCAGCAAAATGGCAGAGATTCTTCCTCTAGTGCCTTACCAGAGATACCAGGTCCCCATTTTAGCATGTGTAAATATGGTTCTGCTTTTTGGATCTTTATAGAACAGGATTGTCTTATGCCTGTCTGAAGGTGCATTTACCAGCCATTTCAGCTTGCCTGCCAGGCAATCCATACTACTCACAGCTGTTAATTAAGGAATTTCTGAAGGGTGTGTTGGATCTTATACTGCTAAAAAGAAACAATACCCTTCCATGAGACCTCAACTGTATCACAGAAAAACTGACACTAACACCCTTTGAATTAACTGCTTCCATACTACACTGATAACTTTCATGGAAGACTATGCTTTTGGTAGCTGTTAGCCTGCTAGAAGGATTTCAGAATTGCAGGCTGTCCCGCGCAAATAAATATTTTTGATTTTTTACCAAGATTGATTCATACTAAAAAAACAACTGTACTTTCATGTCTAAACTGGTAACAGAACTGCCCCTAATCCAGGCCATTCATTTCTTCTTTCTTTCTTCCAAATCCCCAGAATAAAAGAGAAAAGATCTCATTCTATGGATGTGCACAGAGAGCTTAGATTTTATTTACATGGGACAAAACTGATAAATTCAGATGAGGTGTTTATCTCATTTGCAAAGGCAGGGAGCCTGTGAAAATGGCTAGCCCACTGTATTGTTTTCTGTTATTCCTTTGATTTCATGGTAAAGCTGTTCCTGGCATTGTCAAGACCCATTTGGCTATATGCACTGCAGCTACCATAACTTTTCTCAGGGGTGCAGACACTCAAGCCATTTTAGAAATCACTACCTTCACATCTGTATTACATCATCGGGAACAGAGTGTGAAGGCAGTGGAAGCAGATTGTTCTTTCTTTGAACACTATAGCTTATGTTGTGTGTCTGTGGTCAGTGCAGAGTTTGCCATGGCCATCCTTCAAGGCCTGCTGTCTTCATGACCTGCTTAGGGACAGCCAATCAATGGATCTTGAGTTCTTAGAGTCTTTCCAGATGTCATGGCTGCAGCAAGGAGTAATACAATAACCATAATAAAGTTGTTAGGAACTTACAATAATTGCAGATATTTGGGTATATTCACTGTTCCCCCACCTACCATCTCCTCCATCTCTTCCTTTGTGCATCCTATGATTAGTGTAACTACCCTAGTTAGCTTACCTCACATCTTCCATCTACCCATTTCCAAGCACTTTTCTTCCTCTGGGCTCAGTTTGAATGTGGGTGTTTAACGTTTGGGATTGGGTCATTTGTCACTTTGGATGACTCTTCCAAGGTACATTTTGCTCACAAGCCTGCTGTATCAGACATGGTAAGAAAGCTCTGAAGATGACATAAGCCAATGCCCTTGTTAACACGACTCTTGTCATGACATCCAAGTGGGAGAAAGCTGGTTTAAGACAGAAGAGGAAAGTAGAGCTGTGGAGCTTTGGAAGTAGAACTAGTCATCAGGCACCTTTAGAAAACAATTGCAGATGTTATGACTGCAACAGAGAATATACTCAAGCATCTACAATTACGGTAAGTTCCCAGTGATAACTGTAATATGCGGTCTGTGTGGACTTCAGTAAAACCTTTGACCTTATCCCACACAGGAGGCTAATGAGAAAACTGTAGGGGCTATGGATATGATCAAGGCTGAGCTGAATAGTTGTATGCTCTGTAGGACACAGAGGGTTGTGGTGAGAGGAGCAGTGCTGGGAATTAGGAAAGTGACTGGTAGAGTATGACAGGGTCTTTCCTGGGTCCAGTACTCTTCACAATGTTTATCTCTAATGTATATGATGGAAGACAGAACAGGATCAGGCCCTCTGTTAATGACTCAGACAGATGCAGCAGTGGAGGATGGAGGCTACGAGATTTAGTGCAGACAAATGCAAAATACTGCATTTATGCCGCAACAACCCTGGCATCAAATATCAACCAGAGGAGCAGAACTGATGACAGCATAGCAGGATAAAAATTGGGTGGGTGCATAGGTGCTGGAAGTGGTTGAAGACTGGGGGGTGGGGGGCAGAGGGTGAGAGGGGCACTTAGTGATCTAAAAAGGGAATTTTTTAAAAACTATTTGCTACCACAACATAGGTTCACTTGGAGGGCATTTTAAGCCTAGTCAATTCTCTTTTGGTGATTGAATTAACACTTCCTGATTGGTCTTACCTATTCCATGGCTGATAATTGTATATTAGCCCTAGTAAGAATAACTGTGATCATACCATAGATAATGGGACAAACCTTCCTGCAGGATGGTTAAGTCATTTGGGGATTCAATAACTGCTCCTAGCTTGCAGTCATCTCAAACTTAGTTGGCCAAAGCCCTTTGGTATTTCCTTTTACTTTTTTTTTTTACACCTGAGTTTCAGACAAACACTGAGCCATTTTCTAAACAAACAATACTGTCTTGCAATGAAAACAGACATAGCAGGAGCAGTAAACTTCTCCACCATTGAAACGGCATGAAAACCCACATTAATTTTGCATCTGGTCAGTGGAGGACTAAGCTTATCTCGGGGCTGTTTTCAAACCATAGGTTCCTTATACATTTTCAGAGCCATGCATACATGTATGTGTTCTTTGATTCACCTTTCTGATTGTATTTAATTATATTCCTTGTATAATACAGCACCACTTGTTAGAATGTGCTTTAAATTTGTAATTTTGAATAGTCTTCTAGTAAGCAATGAAACATAATGTATGAAACAATAATGACAAAACTACCCATTTCAGAAAATTTCAACCATAAAAGGACACCCAAATTTCCGTCATTACAATCCAGCATTGTCAGTAAATATTCAAAATCTCTGCAGAAGTGAGCCATATAAATAATTCCACATTAAGGGGATCTGTAACTAATGAAGAGGTTGTTGCTAACAAACAACTTTATATTTCATTGTTTCATCTACAAACAAAGTGCCTGTTGCCCTTGAAGAATAAATTGCCTGTGTTACATTAAAAAATGGTAAGCTAGTAATATTGCAGTAGGGAATGGATGGCAAACTGCTAACAGGTTCACAGTTACTAGGTAACTCCTCCAAAGGAGGACATTCACAGCACTGCAGCATCCACTCCCTTTAAAACACAACACAATGCAATACAGTATCAGCGATCCATCTACATATTGTGGGAGTAGAACCCACAACCTTCTGCATCAAAAGCAAGTCTACTAAATGTTGTGCTGCTAACAATGCAAACAGCTTCTCATAAGCAGCATTAAACTTCTCTTCCCCTGATGCTCTCAGCTCCTTGTAAAATCCACATGACACTCAACTAAATTTTCAACTTCACAGCACAAGAAATCTGGAAAACAAAATTTATTTGTTGGGGGACAAGGGCCCAAAATCAGGGAGATGTTTAAATATTGCTTATATAATCTTAGAAAGTTGCTGAAATAAAGTGTTTTGTGTTACCATGTGTTTCCTGAAAGACAGGAAGACTAAAACTTAAAGGGCTATCATTATTTAGTGAATTCAGTTCTCACTGATTTGCCAGAAAACCACAAATTTTGAGTAATAGACCAAATGTATGAGTCAAATATTCTGTGAAAATCAACTTCTTGAAGCACAAGTGGTGGTGTGGGTAGAGAATTCAGGCTCTTGTTCCTTGTACCCCCCCCCCCCACACACACACACATTGGGGCATTTTGCGCACACACACACCCACACACACACACACACACACAAAACATTGGGGCATTTTACACACACGAAAGCTCTCCTCACTAAATATACCAAGCAACAGGACTCCATTGGTAGTGATTCATTTTTAAATAATAAAATACAGAGTGGGAAAGGCTGACATCTGATGCATAAGTGTGTTTGAAGCTTAAATGTTTGCACTTTATCTCTGCATCTTCATGATGCATGTGTTACAGGCACTAGTAAACCATGCAATACTTTTCAGGGATCGTAAAAAGAGGCTGTGCAACACTTTCAAACATTGCAATTGATAACATGAAATCATTGCCCAAATATTCAAAGAGTGAGAAAGACAAAAGTATACATACACCAAGCCACAGAGAGGCAAAAACTGTCTGCCGAAATGAAGTAGACAAGTAGCAAATAAAGTTTTGGTAGGATGATTTTATTAATGCTGTTGCAGAGCCTAAAGTCAATTCTGACCTCTCTGATAAACTTATGCAGGAAAACTCAATGGAAGAACAACAAATGTGAGATCTCCTTACCTGGAAAATGTGATATCAACAAAAATGGGCAGGAGCAGCATAACTCTCCTTAAAAATGGAACAGCACAGCTAGTTTTAAATTTTGGGCACACGTAAGTGTGGAATGGACGTCCGTGTTGGCATGCGATGCACGCATGGGCCCTTAAAGACAGCCCTGCTTTTAATTACCTATGTAACTATAAAAGTGGGGGTGGGGGGCACTCCCTCACCTTTGATCTTTGGTTCCGGCGCTATTGGTGGGTGTTGATCACATCTGGATTAGATCACCAGGAGCACAGTGTGAAGGCAGTGGAAGCAGCAAACAGAATGCTCAGGTATATCATCAAGAGGCTAGATTCCAGAAGCAAAGAGATAATGTTTCCACTCTGTATGGCCTTGGTCAGCTCACACAGAAAAGGAGATCAGTCTATTGGAAGTAATCCAGTGGAAAACTACCAAAAAGATGTGTGCGATGTGGTATGATCAGAGGCTAACAGAGCTAGAGCTGCTGTCATTGGTGACCAGAGAAACCTCAGTATAATAGTGCACAGGATTATGTTTTAGGGATGTGAAAGACAGGGGAAGGCAGAACACAGTGAGCAGATTAAACAGACTAACCATTCACTAGCTCTCCAGAAGTACTTCTTCCCAGAGAGGATTGGTGACCCATTGAATGGACTACCAGAATGGATGGCGTAACTTTCAGCTGTCCTGATTTTCATAGAATATCCAGATTTTTGCCAGATATGTTCCTCATAAAAATTGTGGTTTTCCAGCAACTCACTGAGGTCTGAAGTCACTAAATAGTGACAGCCATTTGAGTTGAGTTGAGATGTAGGATGGATGGTGGAAAAGGAATCTACAGAGGCATTCTAGAGGATGAAGGACTGGAAAAGGGGGAATGGGAAGATAGGGATTAAGAAAGGTTGAATGTTGATAGGCTTAAAGGGGCAAACAGGATAGGCTTAGTGTCTTCTTCTGCCATTAAGCAGATGTAATTGTGTGTAAAAATTCTTATATTAGATTTTTCCAGTGCTGGTTGTGGTTGCATGTTGTTATATTCATTCTCAGAATACTTAGTGATTTCTCTGTGTCTGTCAACATTTTTATCTCCTGAGTTTTCATTTTATCTTTTATTTATATTATGACACACCTGTCCTTATCATTTAATATCTAGATGAGTATTGCTCATAATTACTATCCACAATCTTTAATTGGTTAGAGGACTTTCAGGGTGGCAGCTGAGTTGGGAACAGGTAACTGCAATTCTCAGTTTCTCTCTGATATTTCTGGGCTATAACTTTTCTGAACTTCTTGTTTGGGCTCATAAACAGTGAATTTCCAACCATTTCCTCATTTGGGCTTCATACCTTTGAGGTTTCACCAGAGAACTATACTGTTTTGACTGCTGCTCGTCTTACCATCGGAATCACTCTGTGCCTCTGGTTGTTAAACCTGCTGTGGATGGGATAACAGTGAAAAAAACAATGGAATTTGCTATGACTAAATACAAATTTTCTTCAATACCTTCACCAGAAAAAGACTCAATTCCTAAGAGAGATGGATATACATAGAGATAAGAAAAAAGGTATTTATCCAAATCAGAGAATGAACTGAACCTTCCCCAATGAAGTTAAAGAAACTGTTTCATCATTGCAGACAGCAGTTAGAAACAGTTCGGTATTACTGGATACTACTGGTATCAGTATTTTAGATTTAATGAAAAGGACTGAAGATAGAGAGCAATGTATTTCAGAACATGAACATAAAATATGGCAGCTACCTTTACTCTAGCTAAACGAAAAAAGAGTATTTCCATAACAAAAAAAATATGGATTCCGAATCTAGACATCAGAAAAATGACATCATTCCACAAGGACTCCCTGAAAAATATGATGTAACTAACCTTTGTGAAATTGTTTAGAGGCTTGTTATTTCCTTTGTTTGAGAAATCCAGATCAGATTACTCCATCAAGGCATATTGTCATATTATACCCTGCTTGCATCTGCAGCAATTGATCCAGCAAGCCTGATATACATTATGTTTCTGAAATGTCAAGATGCGCTGAAAATTCTCAAATACTCAGAGGAGACAAGGATTTACTTGGGGTGGAATAGCATGATGGTTTTCACAAGACATTCATTTTGAATACAAACTGGCTGGAAGAAATCTATCTCCAATATTATAATTTCCATACTAAAGAACAATATAACATTTCAAATGCTGTTCACAGCTAATTTCTCTTTCACATGGAATAATAAATATCTACTCAATGATGTAAGTGAAGTTAAAAGGCTGTTTGATTCACTGTTTTCCTTTAAACATGAGTAAATTAGATTATAGCAGTTTACATTTTGGTAATAATATAGCTTCAAGGTTTTAATATCTTATTTCCCCAGGGTTGTGATTCAGCATGTTTCTCTTTCTTCTTTTCTTTATGCATTTCTCTTCTATGTACTTTACACCAGTTAAGCCTTTGCTCTTAAGATGTCAAATGTTCATTTTTTAACTGTGTTTTTACTTGTTCATTATGTCTTAGTTCAGTATTTCTTTACTGCTTCTTCTAGTTGTTGTGTCTTTCAGCTTTTCCTGGTTAGGGGTCGCCGCAGCGGAACTCCGTTCTGCTAATAATTGGCAGTAGATTTTTACGTGCCGAGTTGCCAGCCCTGACGCACAACCTTCAATGAAGGTACGCCCATTCATGCATGTCTCCATACAGAAGACACTTTAGCCGAGAATCGAACAGGACATCTTACTGTGAGGCGACAATGCTACCGCAATACCACTTCTAGTCATTATTTTAAAATATTATTAGCTGTAATCTGCAAAACTGGTTGAACTGGCTTGTTGAGATGATATCCACTGGTTCCTTTGTTTACTTGCTATACACATTAGCTGTGCATACCCAATCAGATACTGTTTCACACAAAAATGTAGGTGCGTTAAAAGTTTAACTGAACCTGTGTTGTGTAGAGGCTGGCAAATATGACCCAGCAGCTTTGTCATCTATTTCCACTTACTTATTGGCCATTATAGTGGTTTTCAGATGTATACATCTAATTTTGTTTACTGGTGGTGATTTCCAAGTATAAATGCTTATCTGTTGGTTACTTAATAGCAATTGCTCAGGAGATATATTCTAGTCAGTCGCAGTGGGTTTCAGCGCATGTTCCACTGAGCAGCAAGGCAAGCACATACAGAGTGATATTTAGAGGTACACAGCTGGGGAAAGAGGTAAAAAAAAAACAAACTTTTTTATCATTTTTACACCTCCCAGCTTTGGAAATTCTACCTCCTTGTAACTGCAATCGTAATATTTAAATTGTTGATACTAAATATCTGCATTATTCTGTCAATCATGGCATGTTACACCCCGAGCCTGGGATACAGTCATCTTGCTGCAGTCTTGAAGAATGACTGCAGTAACCTCACAAGCATCATGATGTATCTCTACAACTCTGTAGGATAATGCCACCTTGTAAGCTTTGAAGTAAAGCAAATTAAACAATTTTAATAGTTGTAATATCTCCCTTTTGGGTGGCCGTGGTGGTGCAGCGGTTAGCGGTGCCACCTCACAGCAAGAGGTTCTCCGGTTCGATCCTCGGCTGGGGTGCCTTCTGTGCGGAGTCTGCATGTCCTCCCTTTGGTCATGTGGGTTTCCTTCGGGTGCTCCGGTTTCCTCCCACATCCCAAAGACATGCTGTAGGTGGATTGGACACTCTAAACTGGCTAGGCATGAGTGCGTGCATGTGTGTGCTTTCTGTGGAAGGTTGGGTGCCGGGTTGGCAACTTGACACTGTAAAACTCCACTGCCAATCATGAGTGGACAGGTGATCTGCTGTGGTGACCCCTTACTGGGAAAAGCCAAAAGAAGAAGAAGAAGAAGAAAGTTATTGCTCCTTTTTCTTCCCCTCATAGGGAATTTTACAGCCACTAAAAATGTTTTTTTTGCAGTGTGAGATGTATTGCAACTGTTAAACTACAATGAAGAACAGAAACTAGCATAACTCATTAGTTACTAGCAAGAAACCAGTTGGCATAGTGGTTAAGATCTTTGCCTTCCATGCACAAGGTCCGATCCTGACCTCTGGCGCCTGTATAGAGTTTGCATGTTGTATTTGGGTCTCTGTAGGGTTCTTCCCACCTCCCCAAAACATACTGACTAAACTCAACCAAGAATGGAGTTGTGAGCAGTAGCACAGATTCTAGATGATACCTATTGGGGCAATAGTTATGTAGACAGACTGCTTTGGGCATCAACTGTGATTCATAGTATCCTCAGGAGAGGAGAACATGGACCACAGATTGTGTATCATGACAGAGTTAGCCATTTGATGGTGTAAAAATATGGCTCTAGATAATCTTTTGTGTTGACTAATGTCGCCAAATGGGTATGGGTATTTCTTAGTAATAAGTGAGTTGAGGACCTGACCTATGCCAGGGATCCATGCTAATGATTGGGGGGTGTATGTGATGCTAGTAACCAGTGTATGCCTCCGTAGAACCCAGCAGCCTTGGGTCAATAAGCTACTGGCTGTCTGGTGTCCAGCTGCCCAGCTTGGGTTACCTGGGATAGCTTTGCTGAACAAAAGCTGGACATAAAACCAATCAACTTGCCAAACATGAGCTAAGAATTTCTATACTCAATGTAATTTCACTAACAGGATGCAACTAGGATGTGGATAACATGATAATTAGGTGGAGGCTTTACATCCTATGTATCCAGGAAACAAATTGAAGGGGCAGTGCTGCAAAGCCACTTGGCTCTACCCCCTCCAAAAAATTATGTCTTCTTGGAGTAAATAATACCTGTGCAAACACTTCAGAGCAAAGATTCTAAACCTTCTAAACTTTGTTGCGTAATTGGGAACCATATATATGTCTTCCCATTGTTTTCTTGTAAATTGCTTTTCCATTTTTCCCCCACTCTTTTTAACCAGCTCTGATTGATTCGTATAGTTATCATACAACATTTTATATGTCCTACTAATCTTTCACTTAAAATTCCCGTAACCCCTTCTCTTTGCCTGTACTCTGAGATCAAGTCCTGGTAGGGAATGTAGTCTCTAGCCTGCAATCCAAATGTCTTCATGGCTTCATCCCACCCTATTTCCTTTCTTGCTTGAGTTATTTGCTCCTAAAATATGGTTCTTTGCCAGGATTCTTCAGTAAATTCCAGCCCCCTCTTGCTTATTTTCTATACCCCTATTTGCAGTCATCCATATTGGCAAAATCTCTTTTCTCCATTCTCATATTGGTTTAGTTCTTAGAAAAATTTCTGCTAATTTATGAATATAATATTTCTCCAAATCATTTGAGTTTCTAAGACCATAATGGGAATGGACCCCATTTCTAAGTCAAAGTATAATTAAAGTTCATCAAATGAGTATTGTTTCAATCTTTGATGTCAGCCAGAAGTGCTCTTTGTAGCACCTGCAATGTGCCCAGTAATGACTCCTTCTGCAGTTCGTATGGAGTTACATGTATTGATAACATATCTAAATATGATTGTAGATCCAATTTTATAACATCTGTTGCTCCTACTACTATTGGAACTGTCTGGGTATCCTTCTTCCACATTGCTCTTGTTTCTGCCTGTAAATCCTGATATTTTATGATTTTGTGTCTCTCTGTATGCAAGACACTGTAGTCACTGGGTGTAGCGATTTCAGTGATCAATTTTGTGTTTGTCTTCTTTTCATGGACCACAATATCTGGTTTTCTCACATCTATGTTTTGAACTGTTGGTAATAGGTGATCCCACATGATGTAGACTAATCATTTTCTGTGATGCTTTGTGGCTCGTGTTTCCATTGTTTTTCATCTACTTCAATATTATAATGTTTGCACAATCCCCAGTGCAACAATCTTGACACATTATTATGTCATTCAGTATACAGTCCTTCTACCATTAGTATATCACAACCAGCAATGAGGTGTGCAACTGTTTCCAATTCTGTTTTACAAAATCTACATTTGTCTCTTTCTCCCACATGTTCAATAGACTTGTAAACCAATGTGTACGAAGCCCACTGTCTTTGGCTGCCAATATTAACCTTTCATCTTTTGGTTTGAATTTGCCTCTCTTTAACCATTCCTGCATTTGATCCTGATCAACATGGGGTTCTTCCAGGAGTTTTCTATACTTGAAACTATATTTTTGCATTTTTCATATTTCTTGCCTTCTCAGCTGATCCGTCACCTTATATTCTTTCTTTTGTTTTTTGGCACAATCAGTTGGTGCCTGATTTTTATCTACTTCTGGTTTGATTTCCATTCTCACTTGACACTGATATGCTTCAGCTAGACTAAGAAGGTAAGTCATCTTAGATTTATTTTCCTAATGTCTCAAAACTTTCACTATATTTGGGTCTTGTGAGATCAGCATATATGTATGCAGTCCCACAGTTGCAGATCTATACATGTAGTCGACTTCCATAATATTCTGTATGGTTATTATTCTCCTTAAGGATCTTCATCCAAAATCCCACTCTTTTTCTGTATTTTTTAAACTTCCCCCTTGCTTCATCATCATCATCCCTTTCCACTTTGAATTATAACCTTTTGCTTGTGTTATGTATATGAGCTTTAAATGTGTAGTTCTAAAATATCCCTTCAAATCAGTTAACCCTAAACCACCTTGTATTAGAAAGATCAGCTTATCCCACTTAACTCTTGCCCTCCTTCCCTCCCAGATAAATTCCTTCAATTTTTTATTAACTATTGCCCTCAGCTTCTCCTCAGGTTGATAGAAAAATGCCTGACCCATATACAAGACTGAAGGAACTAAAAACATTTTCACTGCTCGTATCTTACTATCCATATCCATAAATAAGAGTTTCCAGTTTCTCAATTTTTGTATTTTTTTTCTTTAGTCTCTTCCCACATATCCTTAGCTGCTACAACAGGAGCCTTTTTAAGCCATACTCATAAATACTTCATCTAATCATATCCCCATAAATATGGGTATTGCTGAACCAATTTGTGTGTGGGTACATAATTTACAGCTATAGCCTTTGTTATATCTTCATTAATTTTATATCCTGAAAACAACTGAAACCATCTCAAAATGTTCCACAACACTGAGATGTCATTTTCTGGATTTATCAGGTACAAATTAATATCTGCAAATAAAGCAAACTCTTCATGATTACCATATCAATTGCATCCTTGTATTTTTGAATCCCTTATTTTCTTTGCCAATGGCTCTAAATATAAAGCAAAAACAAAAGGGAAAAGAGGACACCCCTGCCTGCTTTCTCTTTTCAAACACAATTCTGAGAGGAACTTCCCACTTTAATTCTTGCCTCTGATCCTTCATATATCCTTATAATTAACCTTATTATTGTATCAGGAAATACAAATGCTTCTAATTCCTTAGTCATAAAATCCCAGCTTAATCTGTCATATGCTTTCTGTGCATCAAAACCCACCAACAGGGTGAAGTGAAGGTCCTACCAAACACCCTGAAATTGGGCGATTTCAGTCACCCTATCATTCACTGGGAAAACTACTTGAGTACAAATTCCCAGGCCCAGCGCTTCCATCAACTCAAACTCTCTGGATCAGCTGGTAAACTCCCCTACCAGAGGTGAAAACATATTGGACCTGGTCATCACCAACATGGGTGACAGGTGTTCCACACCGGAGGTCAACCCGTCACTGGTTAGATCAGACCATAAACTAATCACTCTGGATGTCCACACCCCACCACCATCCCCAACTAAGGAAACCACAGTAAAACACTTTTCTAAAGCAAACTTCACCTTACTTAAGACAGAGGTGGTAAGTTTCACAGCCCCCACGCTAAAGGATAACGCTGCCCAAGATGCAGAAACCTCTACAAATGCACTCTATGAGCACCTACAAGGATGCATGGATCATGCCATCCCTAGCAAAACCGAGACTCACTCCTCTAAGAGAAGGAAACCAGTTTGGTGGACCCCTGCAATAAACAGGCTATACAATAGAAGGAGGAAACTAGTTCAGAAAAAAAGCAAATCCCAAGAAGGAAAGACATCCCTGATCAGTATCAGTAAAAAACTGAGGTCCCTCATGAAATCATCCAAGGCTAACTTCGAAAGCAAAGTAGCCAAGGATTTAAAAGATAACCACAAAGCCTTCTTTAGCTATGTTAAGAATCTAAGTGGCAACTTGTAGATATGCACTGAACTAGTGCAAAATAGCACAAAATATACTGAACCTACTGATATTGCCAACATCCTGGCAGATAGATTCAGTGCAAACTTCACCCCCCCTCTCACCTCCAAAAGGGCCCACAACAATACCGGAAAAGTGCAGTGTCCCAAAAATCACAGATGCACAGGTGAAAACAGCCCTTTCAAAAGCCAAAAACAGCATCAATGGGACCAGATGGTGTCCCAGGTTGCGTCTTGCATGAACTACAGAATGAACTAACCCCACACCTAAACATGCTGTTCAACCTCAGCCTCTCCACAGGCTACATGCCCATAGAATGGCACACAGCAACGGTTATTCCTCTCCACAAAGGAGGGGCCACAACTGATCCTGGTAACTATCACCCCATAAGCCTGACTAGCCTGGTCTGCAAGGCTGTGGAGTGCATCATCATGGAACTCATTAACAAAGACATTCGGAACCTCCAAACACTTGACTCGACCCAGCTTGGCTTTGTTAAGGGCAGATCATGCCTACTAAACCTGGTTGACTTCTTCGAGACAATCACCAAGGACATAGACAAGGGAAAGGTGGTTTACACAGCCTACCTTGACCTCGCCAAGGCTTTCAACACCATTCCCCACTCGGATATTACAGAAAAACTCACCAGCCTGAACATAAACCCCTACGTCATGAGATGTGTTGCCAGCTGGCTTACAGACAGAACTCAGATGGTAAGAATAGCAGGCTCCAGGTCCAACTCTAAACCAGTCACAAGTGGTGTCCCGCAAGGCTCGGTCCTGGGACCCCTACTGTTCAGCATATACTTCTCAGAAGTACAGGCAAACACAGGAGGACTATGGCTAACCAAGTTCGCCAATGACTGTAAACTGGGAGCCATAATTGACTCTCCGGCTGACATGGACATCCTCCAGAAGGGGCTTACTGAGACAGACACCTGGTGTCAAAGTCATGGCCTCAAGCTAAATGCCAAAAAATGCATAGTCATCCCATTTGGGAAAAACAAAACACCCCTGAATTACCACATAGGTGGCAGCCCCCTTAATACAGAAGAAGTAATAAGAGATCTGGGGACCCAGGTAGATAGTAATCTCTCCTTTGACAATCATATTGCCAAAGTAGTTAGGAAATCCTTCTATGTGGCCCATCTAATTATTAAAGGGTTCACATCTAGAAATAAAGAGGTTACAGTGCCTCTCTACTCATCACTCATTTGACCCATCATAGAGTACAATGCCCCATTTGGGATGTACCTCACAAGACAATTCCAACAGCTGGTAAGGCCATGAAAGTACCTCACCAAGAGGATTACTAGTCTCAAACATATGTCCTATGCAGCCTGACTGAAAAAACTCTGTCTGTACTCAGTGGCATATCGCTTACTCAGAGGTGATCTCTGCCTGACTTACAAAGCCATGTCCAACTCAGAATTGATGGACATGCTCCACCTAAAGAAATCCAAGTCACTGCGAGCCACGTGCTCTAGTGAGCTAAACCTCGCCACAACAATACATAGAATATGCTGGAGGGATAGATTCCTGTCACAGAGACTCCCCATGCTTTGGAACAAAATTCCAAATTATATCAGGCAGAGCCCCTCACTAACACTCTTCAAGAGAAACCTTGATGAGTGGATGGGTAACAGAAAATACACCCCTGGGATCATTTCATTGGCTCTGCTTGACAGAGGATCAGTTAATTAATCAATGGGGTGGTAAAAGCTGACACACCCTGGCTAGGCTTATAAATGCCCTTGGGCAGATAGCCTAGTATATACCTATGAACCTATGAACAACAGCAATATATTCTTACATTCTGTATCCCTATGGATCATCATTATTGTATAAATTATGTCAAGTGTTTGTCTCCATTTCAAAAAACACACCGATCCATATCCATCAATTTTGGCAACACCTTTGCCATTCTTTTAGCTAGTATATACATAAATACATTATAATTGTGCTTTAAAATTGAAATGGATCTATATGAAGCTGGGTCTGAAGGGTCGTTACCATTTTTAGGTAACACAACCACCACAACTCTATTTCAAGATGTTGGTGCTTCACCTTCTTTTAAAATACTGTTAAACAAAATCTTCCATATATTTATCACTTTCTTCACTCCTATTTCCCAGACTTCCACAGGAATACCACCTGTTCCTGTATACCATCCTAAAGATTGCTTATGCATCACTGTTTTTATCTCATCACCTCCTATCTTAACTTTTAGTTGTTGAACCTCATCTAACTCTAACCTTGGCATAATTAAGTCTTCCTTAAATATTTCCATTTGTACCTCCCTTGATTTGCACATTTCTTTGCTTTATACAAATTTTCATAACATTTCTGGAATATCTCTAAAACCTCTACAGGATCTCTGACTGTTTTTCTTGTTATAGGTTTCCTAAGTTTGGCAAGAAATCTTTCAAAGTTCTGTTACCCAAGTCATTGTGTTAAAACTTTTTTGCTCTGGAATTATCAAAAAATAAATAGTTGTTTAACTGTAATATTTCTAAACTCACTCATATAATCAGATACTCCCTTATTTTTTCTTTAACTGCTACAACAGCAGCCTTTTTAAGCCATACTCTTAAATACATCATCTTATCATATCCCCACAAGTACTCTTCATTTGCTCCTCCTCTTGTTCTGTGAGATTACTCTTATTCTGCAATGCTTTAACCTTTGTCAGCCACTATAAGTAATTTGTGTTACTTCTTAATCATGTCTCTCTGTCTTTTGTCCCTATTTTTCAACTCCATTTTCATTTTATCTGTGTCATTAGCTATAACTTATTGAAGCTATTTCTATCTTCACTAATAACTCTCAATTTTTTCCACTACCCATTCCTTAAATTCCTCTCTTTTTAACAGATAGGTGGGAAAATGCCAATGCCTTATTTTTACTTCATTACCCTACATTTGTATCTTATTTTTTATTGGTGCATGATAAGAAGAAGTTATTGGAAGTGTATCCAAGCTTTCAATTAAATACACATGTTCTTGTGAGATATAATTTCTATCTAGTCTAGCCCAGTTATTCTACCTTGGGGAATAATATGTAAATTCTGTCCAAGTTCCTACTACTGATTTCACATCTTCCATACCAAATATTTTCATACATTTACCCTCTGTAGATATATTGTCCCTTTTAGGTCCTCCAATACATCCTCACTATTACAAATCAAATTCCAGCCCCCCCTATAAATAATATTCCCTACTGAAAGCTACTTATTTCTCCCCAAATTTTCTTATGCTCCATAATAGCAGTTTTCATTGTCATATAAATGCATGCCATTGTAATCCTCCTCCCTTGACAATAGCATCTTACTACCACAAATCTACCATTTTTTGTATTTTTCCTAATCTGTCACTATTGCAGCTACCCCCAACTATTAGAATAATTACTCATCCTTTCCTCTGTCCCTGATATTTTGCTGAATATCCGTTATGAAATCCTCTCTTTGTCAAATTTACATGCTCATTTCTTTCCAAATTTTCCAACTGCAGCATTGCTGTTTTTACTCTGCATTTTTAATGTAATTCAATACTATTTCCTTTTTATCTATACCTGTAAGGGCTTTCATGTTCCAGGATAATATGGACAGCATAGCTATCATAATAGAAAGCTATTGTTCCCACCTATTATACAGAACAGTTTTTGAATGTGTATTTCTAGCTTTTATGTTAAATATACATCTCATTTTCATTTGAACCTATGTCACATTTTTCAAGATTTTTTATTTTAATGAAAACCCTCAAACAGAACACTAAGCACAAAATATCCCCATCCCACATTAACTTGGAACTAACACACAAATCTATGTACATCTTCATCCCCAAAAGGGAACAATTACACCAAATTGATCACTACACCTACAGGCATTATCTAACCAAAAATAAGGTTACCCATGTTAAAGCAAATGCTTCAGCCTGTGCTCCCACTTACACTGATTGCTGTCTGTTCTTTTCTTATCTATCTTCTCCCTCCCCAGATATGAAAGACAGCTTGTATGTTTTCAGAAAACATTAACTTTTAGCCCTAGGGAAAAAGTGCACTGGCTATCTTTATATAAAACTAAATTGTACACTGTTATATAAAACTAAATTGTACATTGCTCTATTAACTGCATTGAACTATTAAGGCTGCTAGGGAGGTCATTACCTCTTATTCACTTCCCATAATTTCAAACTTAATTTTTTCACTGAGCTGCTTGGCATTGTACCTTTAAATTTTATATTTCCTTCAGCAAATAATACTCAGAATTATCAAGATTAACTGCTTGCACCTACAGACATCTTGCCTCCATGGAAATATGCTCAGCATTGAGTCTTTGTAAATTTCACTCAGAAAGGAATGCACAGCTGCCTTCTGCTGCAGACATCTTGATTCCACTGAACATTTGCCAGTGGAAAACAAACAAGCTAATACCTTTGCAGTTGTAACAGGCTTTGAATTGTCATGGCTTTTATCATTTTGTCTTATTTTTAAAGCTACATGCTTACAAAAACACCTGTTTACATCTTAATATAACAGTAGTAATACAGACATTCACCCTTGTAAAATAGAAATAGAAAGTATTCTAATTCTATATAAAATGTAATTGGTACACTTTTTCACCTACCCCCACCTCAGCATCCCAAGATCACAGCATATGGACATCAAACTTGCTTTTGTCCAGCCTTTTTTTTTTTCTTGTTATACTGTAAAAACCTGTATTTCTTACAACAAAAAAAATACTTGTTTACTTTAATATCTTTAACACATAGAACAGTCACTGAAAAGACTCCCCCCACATTTAAAATTCCACTGACTACACACTTCACAAAACTGTTTTACTGTATATAATATGCAGTTCATATCATGAAATGTTTTATGCAAATGCTAATAAGAACGAAAATTGTTTTACTTAACAGTTTTCCCTCTTTTAATGTCCTTCTAAACATTAATGATATAAAGTGGGGTATATGCTTTACTATCCACCCACAAATTTAACAAAGTCAGAGTTGCTGGTCTTCTTATTCATCTCTGTCTCCCAACATCTCTGGTTTAAGTACAAGGTACTGTGTCTCTATTAACCTTACTGTCAAAAAAAAGAAAAGTGGAGTCCCCTTCTTCTTGCTTCCCTCACATTTTGTTGTATAAACTTTATTTTCTCCTTAGACTGTTCTGCATCAAAGAATGACTTTGATCCTCAAAGAAAAAAAAACACTTTGAAGACAAATAGTTATAGCAGCTTGAATCTAATACTTTGCCCTTCTGCCAAAATTTTCTCAGAATCAACTCTTTCTGCTGGTATGATTGCATCTTTACTAATCTAGGTCTTGACTGCTTTCTTAAAGCCAGGTTTGGAGAATACGGTCAATGTGCCCTTTCAATTAACAAATTCTGCTGGGAACATCAGTCCAGTTGCTTATTTGTGCTTTCATAAAATCAATATAGTGTGTTCCCTACAGTTTCTCTACTACAGCAGAAAATCTCAGGTTTTCTTTGCATGATTTGTTTCTTAGCTTAGCTACTTGTTAAACAGTTCTTCTTGAGAAACCTCATACTCAGCCAGCTTTTTCTTCATTTCAACCACTGATTTTTGCAGTTTTATCAGTTCATCTGAATGGCTTGTTAAAGCTTCTTCTATTTTTTCCAGCCTTTTGTTGTTTGAATTGATATATTCCTTCAATGTTTCATTTATTTTAATCACATTTAAGTACATTTAATTTATCTTTTCCTCTAAATTACTGGAAGCCGTCTCTTGAGCCAAAGCTGAAGCTTGGACTGCTTTTTTGCTGAACAGCTGCAGAATCCAACCCAGACAGTGTTTTCTCTTCACATTTTCTGGCTGATTTTCTTTCAGGTTTTCCAAATTTCTTCTTTACTGGCATCCAGGAAGTATATTTACTAGGCAGTAACTGAATTTTACCAAACAACATTTTCACTGGCACTCCTTTTTCTGTGTTTGTGTTTTCACACTGAGAGAGCTTAAATTATGCTGTTGACCAGTGTGCAGCTGTCTTGGAAGTCTGCCATGCTAAAATTCTGTTTGGCAAATGGCATGATGGTGGCCAACATGTGGTTCAGCAAGAGAAATGGTCACAAAATCACATACAAGACTGGCCAACATGCAACTCAGGTAGACCTTCTCCTAGTAAGGAAAGGGCACTAGGGTAGAATAAGTGATTGCAAAGTGATCCTCAGTAAAACAGTTGTTCCACAGCATAAATTAATGGCTGATGCAGTCAGCTGCAGACAGTGGCCAGAGTGTTGTAAGTGTGAAGTTGACTGGAGAGAAAGCATGACAGTACAAGGAATCAGTCGGGGCTGTAGAACCATAGAAACTAATGGAAATAGGGGGAGTTGAAGAAAAAGAATGGCAGCACCTTAGAACAGCATGTGTGAGGACCATAGAACAGATATGTAGCCGGGTCAGGTATTGAAATAAAGTGCATAAGAAAAGTTGTTTGTGGAATGCAGACATCCAGGAAGTCATCAAAAGAAAAAAGGAATGCAGGGAAAAACTAGGAGATAGAAAAGAAAGACCAGGCTATGAAAGAATACTGGTTGGCTAGCAAAGAGGCTAAGAGAGGAGTTACAATAGCAAGGAACAGAAATCAGAAGCACTCTACCAGCTTCTGGAAATTGACTCGGTAGATGGCACAGTGAAACTATCAGGTTGCAATGCAAAGACAGAAAGTTAAAGAAGATAGACACCTTTCATAAGGGATGCCAGCAACAACCTACTCACCAGCCCACAGGAAATCAAAGGTAGATGGAAGGAGATATTTCAGCAGATTCTGAATGAAGAAAACCCTGCAGAAGCTTTGCTTCCCCAGGCACAGCCTATGATAAAAGAGGAGGAGGAGCCCACCCTAGAAGAAGTAAGAACATCACTAAGGAAACTGAAGCCAGGGAAAGCAGCAGGCTCATATGAGGTCACAGCAGATAGGATAAAGATGTTGGGTGAGATAGGGGAGAGATGGCCCTGAGGATATTCACAGTAGTGTGGAGAGAAAGGCATATCTCAGATTACTGGACATTAAGCATACTAGTGCCAGTGTACAAGAACAAGGGGGACACCCACAACTGTGGGCAGTATGGAGGTGTCAAATTCCATTCACTCTGCCTGAAATCTCTGGAGAGGGTGATTAGTAAATGAATATCCAGAGTAGCAGAAAATAAGATGGGAGATGAGCAGTTCAGATTCAGATCAGGATGCAGCATATCTGACCTGATATTTGCAGTAAGACAGATAATTGGCTTTGCTGAAAAAGCTCACCCAGACTCTGCCACAGCTTGCTGTGAGGGAAAGGTTAGTTTGTTTTTGATTTATTGTACTTTGTATTACTTTATTGCCTTTTTCTCTTTTGTATACTCTGATTTGTTTTCTTTACACTCTGTTTTACTTGTATTCTGCTTTTAATTGCATATTAAAACTTGAAAAAAAGACCGCAGCTGTGTCTCTTGTGAGTCAGACAGATTTTTCTCCCACTCATCCACTGTGTTACTCTTGTATTCTTAAACACCACTGTCTTTCTAGTTGCCTGCCCCTTATGTTAATTTAACCATATATTTCCTTTCCTCTCTCCTTGCACTGGCTGGTGTGAGTAAGCACAGAATTATCATTTTGTCAAATCACTCCCCTTGAACTATATAAATTTATTGATCATCCTACTGTACCACAATACAAAAGTGCCCACCCCCTTTCAATCTATCTTGCTCTTTTAAAAATAGTGACTCTCCATTTAGACAGCTAAAACTTAAATTACCCACTTCGATATCTGACTACTTAGTGCACACTGCAGTATTTAGGATAAACCATTTTTTTCATCTTACCTTTTAACAGCTATTGCAAGACCACCAGTTTCTGGAGAGCCCACGTTCTGCCTCTCAGTAGTCATCTTAGGATTAGTGCTTCTGTTCTCTCGTGGTGAGAGAAGGAGTACCGGGACATTATTTCCTGGAGACTGGTGATCAGCAGAAAGCCTAATAATTGCTTTATAGGTGACAGCTTGGAATCTGTGCTTATATTTTGGTCCTGATGAGAGAAGGAGCAGAGCACATTGATTCCTGACTGTTTCTGATTGGAGATGAGTGTCTGTGCTTAATGTTCCTGATTGGTCTGTTTGCTATTCAAGGCATCTACCAGAAAAAGGCTACAAGCATACAGACCCTTGCATCATCTGAGTCAAGACTGTGGATCAGTAAAGAGGCTATGGCCTACTTCTCTTCTTGGGATTGGTGGTAACATTTTGTTTCTGATGAGAGAAGAAGCAAAGGAGCACTGTTTCCCAACAGAGTGTAGCTGTGGTGAGACCAGCATAAGTACTAGCTAGGCAGTAGCCATTAATGCGACTTCCCTATTTTCATCATTCTTGAGAAGCTAATTTTTTTTTTTTACTAAGTACTGCTTGATTTGTTTCTAACTTTGGAATATCTGCCTTAATACTTCATCCTTAAATTTTCAAGTCTGCATATTAGTTTCCCCCTCAAGCGTTTGGCAGTACTCTGTACAGACTCAGACACTTTGCCTTGAGAAACATTTTCTCTGTAAAAGCATAATTAAAATTTCTCCAATACCTAGTTGCACACAGGACAACTAGTTTGCAGTGACAAGCATTGTCCACATAGTTGCAAACTGGATACTCCTGACAGTGATTGATACTCTCAGTCCAACTGTTTAATCAATAAAAACAGGGTAGTTGCCATGGATATAAACTTTCCTACTTTCTCCATTACCGGCTTAGTGGATATGGGCATCCTGAAGCAATGTAGAAATTGCCTCATGTTTACTGACAACCAGTTAATTCTGAAACAAACTGATATGTTATGTGAGAGATGTGTTTACCCAATATCACTGGAAGCAAAGCTCTCACATAAAAGTACTCCTAATGTCAATAAGGTTGTCAGTAGTACACATGCTGCACCCATCATGCACAATTCAAATCAGACATGTACCCCACATATGCTGAGGCACTTAAATGTAACCTTCCTAAACCACAAAGACCTCCTAGATGACGTACACATAACAAATACCCTCAGGAACCCCAAATGCGCTCTTTCAAAACAACACCCACATCAACACATAGAGCTACATTTCATGGAGCCTGTACCTCTAAACCCATAGGGCAAGCCACCACACAATCCAGCATGCTAGTCACTGGAGACTCCATTGTGAGGTACACTGATGATCCTCTCACTAGGCTGAGTAAGGAGAAAGTTACGGTCAGTTGCTTATCAGGGGCTAGGATCCGCCACATTACAGGACTCAGGTCATTGGACCACAATTACCAATATGACTCAGTCGTAGTCCATGTGGGAGTAAATGACCTGAGACATATCTTCCTAGACTATATGAAGTGACACATCATGGAGATCTCGGAATATGTGTTTCAAGCTGGTATGAGCCTAGCATTGAGCAGCATTTTACCTTCTCCAAGGATGATGCCACAATACAAACAAAAGATGATTGACTTCATAGATTCATAGGTATTTACTAGGCTAATGACCACAAGGGCCTTTTTAAGGCTATCCATGCATCCCAAATCTCTGACAAGTTCTGATACCCAAGATAAGTGTAAGCATTGGTCTGGGAGATGAACCATTTACAGGTTACCTGTTTGCATTAGTGACGTAGCTGCCAAACCAGGGATGAATTTCCAGTTTCCCATCCAGTTGTCTAAGTTGCACTTGAATTGGATTAGGGAGGAACTCTGCTTATCATGAATGGGGGAGCCTGTTCCATAGATGGGGTGGTCTCCGAGATACATACCTATCTCTCCAGCAGGTCCTATTTATATCGCAGGCAAGGTTTAAGTCTTTACATCAGGTAATTCTCATACTGTTTGTTTTGTGGATATACAGGAGGTCCATCAAAATGGGGTCTGACAATGCCCTGTATGCCAGGCATAGATCTCCCCTCAACAGCCTGTAGGAGATAGAATATAGGGATAGGGCCGTGAGGCAGTCTGCATAGGACATATTACTTATACCCTGTATTCTTTTACTGAGCAACCTTTGTGGATGTTCCAGTTGTTGGATATGCCTGGCTAGATACATACCAAAAGGGAGATTGTACTTAATGATAGGTCTGATAAATGCCAAATACAGTGGAACAATGACTTCCCTGGACTTAGATGTGATAATTTGTTTATAAGTTGCACAACATAGAATGATTTCCTCACCACTGTAGACATGTGATGATCAAAGGTTAGATTACTATCTATGTGTGTCACTAAGTCCCTGACTACTGGGTCAGTTCTAAGAGATGTGTTGTCAGTATGCTAGTCACCAGGGACGGATGACTTTAATAATTGGCTTAGTTTTTGGTGTCATTCTAAGGGGGTGCAATATTTGTCAGCATGGAAGGAGATGGTCAACAGACCACGCTTCTTTGCCAGAGATGGTCTGCACCTCTCCCCCTCTAGGCTTTCGAATATTAGCTAAAACATTGTCTTCCCCCAGTGCCTTTTTTAGGCAATGCCAAACTGAAAGTACTTATAATATAGCAAATCAAAACCAAGAAAATTTAAAGGTATTGGTGCTTAGTGATAGGAGTCTAAACAAAAACTCCACCCCTTAGAAGCTCTCTTTACCCTAGAGAATGCTGATGTCTGTGCGGTCACTGAGGCATAGTTTAAAGCCACAGAGAGCACCCCAGCAGTGCAAGGTTATAATGCCTTCCACACATTTAGGCCAGTTACTTCACAAGCAGAGACTAAAGGTAGAGGTGCCTCTATTTACATCAAAAATAAATATACTTCAAGGCTGGTCAAACAGGACAATGCACTTGAGCTGCTCCTTGTTCAAATCAACATAGGTAAAATCTGGTATCACTTCCTTGTAAGCTATAGGTCCCCCTCTATGACCCAGGAAACCCATGCCATGTATTTAAACTTAGAAACACTAGCCATCCAACCCAATAGCATATTCATGGGTGACTTTAAGTACCCAACTATTAACTGGGAATCCTATACAACAACAAATGTACAAGCACAGAAATTCCTTGATTTTGTAAACACAAACTCCCTGGACCAGGTAGTCAATACACCAACCAGGGCTGCAACCATACTGGATCTGGTCCTCACTAATATGGGAGACTGCTGCACACCTTCTATTGTAATGCCTTCCCTGGTAAGGTCAGGCCACAGAATGGTCTCTGTTGAAGTAAAAATAAAACCTGGAATGTTCAGGAACTATTCTCAGGCTAACCTCCTGTTATTAAATGAGAACCTGGCAACATTTCAAGCCCCCATAAACCCTGAGAACACTGCTGCTGATGCAGAACTGTTCACAGAAACCCTGTACAAGCATGTTAATAGCTGCATAGAGGCAGCTGTACCCACCAGGAAGAAGTACAGAATTAACTTAAAAAAAACAAGCCACCCTGGTGGAATCACACAATCAATAGGGTGTATAACAGGAGGAAGAAAATCATGGCAAAAATTAGAAGGTGCAGCACCCAGCAGGATAAAAACATTCTTATTAACTAAACAAACAACTCAGAAGACAAAGTCTACCAAAGCCAAATTTGAGGTAAGTTTGGCCGCTCAGGCCAAGGACAACCACAAAGCATTATTTACCTATGTCTGCAACCTCAAAGGCAATACACAGTTGTGTGCAGAGCTCATTGTAAATGGAGCCATCTATACTAAGCCAGAAGATTTAGCCAACCTCCTGGCTGATAAATTCAGCTCCACCTTTACCCCTTTCTCCCCCTCAACCTTCTCATAGGAAATATTATCAAATAGAACTCCCCCTAGTATCACTAGGGAATAGGTCCTTAATGCTCTCTCTAAGACCAAGAACACTGCATTAATGGGCCCAGACCATATCCCAGGATGCCTTCTAAACAGCATGAAACATGACCTATCAGTGCCTCTGGAATTACTATTTAACTGTAGCCTCCAAACAGGCTTCATGCCTCGTGAATAGAGAAAGGCAGCAGTCATCCCTCTGTACAAAGGTGAGCCATCTATAAACCCTGGAAACTATAGACCCTTAAGTCTCACTAGTCTTATATGTAAAGCCATTGAAAGAATTATCTTGGAGATGATCACTTGAGATATAGTAAGCCTCCAGACACTGGACCCAACTCAGTTTGGTTTTGTCAAAGATAGATCATGCCTACTCAACCTGCTGGATGTCTTTGAGAAGGTTACCAAAGCAATAGATGAGAGCAAAATCATTCACACGGCCTACCTAGACCTGGCCAAGGCATTTGACACAATACCCCACTTAGGAATTGTGACAAACTCAAGAAGTTAGGTACAAACCCGCATATCACATGGTGGATAGCCAACTGGCTCACAGACAGGACCCAGGAAGTTAGAATTGAGGAGTCCACCTGTACAAAGAGGCCAGTCACAAGTGAAATCCCACAGGGATCAGCCCTTGGACTACACATTTTTGGCATTTACTTCTCAGAAGTCAATGCCAATGTCAATGGTCTCTGGCTGACTAAATCTGCAGATGAGTGTAAATTAGGAGCTGCCATTGAATCTCACATTGAAACAAATGTTCTCCAGGAGGGGCTGACACAGACAAACAACTGTTGGCAGAGCCATGGACTAAAACTAAATGCCAAGAAATGCATAATAGTATCCTCTGTGAAGTCATCCATCCCTGGTAACAGTCATATTGATAACATAGGCCTTATAGTTGACCCAGTAGTCAGGGACTTAGAGACACACATAGACAGTAATCTAGCCTTTGACCATCATGTGTCTGCAGTGGTGAGGAAATCATTCTATATTGCGCAACTTATAAACAAAGATATGGCATCTAAGTCCAAGGAAGTCATTGTTCCACTGTATTCGGCATTCATCAAATCTGTCATTTTGTACAATGCCCCCCATTGGTATGTACCTAACCAGGCATATCCAACAAATGGAACATCCACAGAGGTTCCTCACTAAAAGAATACAGGGCGTAAGTAAAATGTCCTCTGCAGACTGCCTCAAGACCCTATCCCTGTATTCTGTCTCCTACCGACTTTTGAGGGGAGATCTATGCCTGGCATGCAGGGCATTGTCAGACCCCACTCTAATGGACCTCCTGCATATCCACAAAACAAACAGCACCAGAAGTACCCATTCTAAAGACTTAGACCTTGCTTGTGATATAAATAGGACCTACTGGAGAGATAGGTATGTATCCCAGAGACTACCCCATCTATGGAACAGGGTCCCCATCCATTTGAAGCAGAGCTCCTCCCTAACCCAATTCAAGTGCAACTTGGACAATTGGATGGGAAATCGGACATTCATACTTGGTTTGACACCTATGTCTCTAATGGACACAGGTAACCTGCAAATAATTCATCTCCCAGGCCCATGCTTACACTTCTCAAGGGTATCAGAACTTGTCAGAGATTTGGGATGCATGGCTAGGCTGAAAAAGGCCCTTGTGGTCATTAGCCTAGTAAACACCTATGAACCTAAGTTGAGAAGAAGCTAGAAATGACTAAAGAATCCAATTGGGCATTTCTGGACCTAGAGAAAGCATATGACAGTGTCCCAAGAAAGCTAATTTGGGCAGTCCTGCAGATGTTTGAAGTCCCAGAAACACTAGTAGATTTAGTGCAGGCTGTGTACAAGGACCTAATGACTCAAGTATGAACAGTGTTCGGTCTCACAGAGGGGTTTCCCAGTGGCAGTGGGTGTGCATTGGGGTTCAGCTCTGAGCCCACTGCTGCTCTTACTGGTGATGGACTACATCATCAAACAAGCTGGAGAGAACTGATCAACAAAGCTGCTGTATGTAGATGATGTGGCATTACAGGCAGACTTTGAGCAACAACTTCAGCAAAGGATAGGGGAATAGAATGCAAAACTGAAAGCACATGGAATGAAACAGAGTCAAGATAAGATTAACAATTTCAAGTTCCTGGGAGGGATGGTTCAGGAAAAGAAGAGTCTGAATGAGGAGGTCAAAGCTAGAATCAGAGGGGCTGCAGCCTACTGGCACAGAGTGTCAGGGATAGTGTATGACAGAAGAATGCTAAAGAAGATGAAAAGTAAGGTGCACCAAAGAGTGGTAATATCAGTACTACTGTATAGTACAGAAACCTGGGCAGTAAAGGTGGAGCAGCTGAGGAAAATAGAAGTGATGGAGAGGTGGGTGGTAATGTGCACATTGCAGGACAGAAGAAGAAATGAGGACATCAGAGCAGAAACCAAAGTAGCTCCAGTTGCAGAGAAGGTAAAAAAGAATGGATTATAGTGATTTGGGTACATGTGCAGAAAAGTAGAGGACAATGTGATGAAGAAGGTTTTGGACAGCCAGGAAGAAAGCAAGAGGAAATGAGGGCAACTAGTAAAGAGGTGTATGATTTCTGTGATGGAAGACCTGTGTCAAGCATAACTGTTGAGTGGCCCTGAACTGAGGGAGATGTCAAAAGCTGACATGACACCCCAACCCCATGTTGAAAATGGGAAGAAGGAGTTGACGACGACGATGATGATGATGATGATAATTATGATGCAAGAAATGTAAATGTTTAATTTTAAGAAGTTTTCTTTTTAAAAAAGGAAAATGGTGCTGGAATGCTAAACCTCAAGCTTCAGTGTTTGAATGCTTGTACTGAACCATGTAATAAATATATTGCTGCCATTCTAAAGATAACCATCACTGGTTTTAGTTTTGACCCCTTTCTACTTTCCGTTGTATATGGAAGTAGTACTTTCATTAGAGTACCAAAGCTGTGCATTGAGTATGTTTCATAGCATTATATACAAGGTTACATTTGATCTCTTTCATTTGTAATTATTGATATATAGAACTCTAAATGCTACCAGTTTTCTAGTGTTACTACATTCAGTCTAAGGTTAATGATGTACCAGGTACAGTTAAGGTTAATGATGCACCAGCTACGATGGCAGAGAGAAACCCTAACAACTGCCTAGATGACCCAAGTCCAGTTAGCAGTTTGGACACTTGATGGAGTTAGCAAGAAAAGACTGGCATATATTGAGCAAAATGCATACTGCTGCAATCCCTCAGAAGAGTGATGGCACTGCATATATATTCTGAGAGTGGATTTTTGGCCCAATAAGGCACTGTCTAGGAGTAATTCATATTAGTGTACAGGACGATGCACTCACAGGATTGAGGGCATTATTGGTCCCTGCAATGATGCAGGTAGCTTACCTTCCCAGCCCAGGAGGGTGAAGTAAAGCTATTCAAATAACCTAGTTTCTGTGATGCTGGCAAGGAACAAGAAATTCTCATAGCCATCTGAATGATTGCCCATCCAGATGTCTCTTCCCACCTTGGTTTTGAGGACTGCCCACTGCAGAGGAACAAATTGGCTCATGTCCAGCTAAGAGGAGGCTTACTGGTCACTGAGAGCAAAAAGAACATTGTCAGGATAGCTGTTGAAACTATTTCAGCCCAGTCAGCTCAACACAACTTATATGGACTGAGCTACTTGGCAGATCCAGTCTAACCTTTGCTTGTGCTCCTTCCTTCCTTCAAGTTCTTTCAAAAAATAAAATTCCTCCCACAATTTTCCTGTGCACTGACTGCCCTAGAGCTCATTTCTGCCATTAATGATTGGACAGATCTCCAGCTTCTACTAACAAAAGCGAAATGGAACAGGGTAAGATTAGACAGTAAAGTGCATAATGCTTGGTATACAGTGTACTAATACAAATATAGCACTATAATAAATATTTGTGTACTACAGGATGGTCATTCAAGAGGAAATATAGGGGTATATGAATTCCTGCAATGATAACCTACAGGAAAGTAGTTTGTATGTGTTATACATCAACTGGTTTAGTGTTAGAATTAAAGATATTCATTGAAGTGAGTGGACTTCTTGGCAAGTCTGAAGCTCCACCTGTATGTGGGACTAGATACTGCAGGCTGTACGTGGTGGGAAGCCAGACTACCTGCAATACAAAACTCCATATATCGGAGGAGCATTAGTGGGACTGTACAGAAATGTGACACGGTGTAGTATGGATCATTCCCGAAACTCCTGAGGGGATGACTCACAGTGTTCTGTTTTAAAAAATAGATTTAATTCTGTGGTGGACTAGAGACCTTGCATGTTTGTCCCTTGTATTGGATGGGACAAATGCAGAGGTATAATGGCTAAGCCACCCTATAGGTTGAACTTCTGCACAGAACATGGCAATACAGCTCCATCTGCATGTTAGACCTGATTCCCAGCAATACCAAATGTGAGATACAGGTAGAGCTGCTGTGCCAGAGAACATTGGCTGATCATCTGCCAGGCCGAGTCCTCAGGTAAGTTTGAGCTATGCTTAGAATAAGTAATGAGATTTGATAACATAGAATGTAATAGAATGTTGATACCTGCTCCTGGCATAGTAAGATTCCCTTCAATTCAGTACCTTGAGGTATTGAACTGTATGCTGTTTTCTCCCTAACAGCATCATCAGAACCTGCTACCCAACACAAAAGTAACTGTATAGTTGTTCAGCATAGACTACACGAAAACACAAGTTTTTTAAACTTAAATACAGGTCTAGTGATGTTACAAAAGCAAAACCTACATAATTTAGAATAAGAAAAAAACACTTCACATGATGAGAGCACAAGTACAGTAATTACAGCAAAAACAAGTAGTAAAAAAAGTCTTTGCACTTCATGTTTAAGAGTGGACATGTAATAGATCAAGAAGGAATACTAAATGTGTTTACTTAGTCCTTCATCTGTAAAAGCACATGGATGGTGCCACAGTGCAGAAGGAGACTGATGACCCAAAAAAAGTTTTATAGTGAAATGGGAAATAAGGTAAAAGGAATTGAAAGACTGCCAAAAAAAGAGGAAATAGATACATTTTGGAGTATCTATGAAGATTCTGTGGAACATAACAAAGATGGTAAATGGATAGAAGAAGTAAAAGAAAGAATAAGAAGTTTAAAGGTACAGGATATGAAATGAGATGAAATAACAACCAGAGAGAAATCTAACAAAGTTGAGAAAAGCCTCTAACTGGAAAACCCCAGGCCCAGATGCAGTACCTAACTTTTGGCTTAAAGTATTAACTTCTTTGCACATGGATCTAGCCACGAATAAGAACTATTTATATGTGCACCCAGAACACACACCTCACTGGTTAACAACAGGAAAAACAATGCTTTTACGTAAGAGTGAACCTGCAAGCTACCATAAAATTTATAGACCAATAACTTGTCTTCTGATGACGTTTAAACTATATATGGGAATTGACGTTGACAGAGTTTATAGTCATCTAGAAGAAAACTCTATTATGGCAGAAGAACAAAATGGCAGTAAAAGCAAGTCATATGGAACTAAGGACCATTTGTTGTTAAACAAACTTATAGTGGAGAACTGTAAGAAGGGGAAGAATCTAAGTATGGCATGGATTGACCACAAAAAAAAATTGATAGTATTCCACATTCATGGATAAGAGGGTCCTTAAAATGTATGAGATTACCCTGCACTGATTGACTACATTACAGTAACCATGAAACAGTGGCAGACCACTCTGCAATTAAGCCATGATAAAGGACAGATTATTATCCCAGGGATAAAAATCCAAAGGGGGATATTCCAGGGTGACTCTCTGCCACTTTTGCTCTTCTGCCTGGCCATTAATCCATTAAGCTGTTTACTTAACAGCTTAGGCCATGGCTACAATTTGACTTCTAGAAAACAACAAAGTTTAATGACTTCTCATCTTCTCTTTGTCGATGATTTAAAACTGTATAGCTCATCAGATGAGGAACTGAAAGCACAGCTGCAGGTTGTCAAAACTTTTTGTTGATATTGGAATGTCATTTGGTCTTGCTAAATCTGCAAACGCAACCTTTAAAAAAGGAAAACTGCAGCACCAGGAAAACACAAGTTTGGGACAAGAATGTGATATAAAAGAACTTGAGCAAGAGGGAGTGTATAAGTACTTGGTAACTGAGCATCAGCAATAAAACATGAACAAATGTGAATAAAGCTCAGTAAGGAATACTTTAGAAGACTTAAATTAATCCTGAAAACAGCATTGACATCTAGGAACAAGATCCAAGCCATAAATCAATTTTCTCTTCCTGTCCTTATAGTTTTGGAGTGAATGACTGGCCCCAAAAAGTGTTGGATAGATTGGATATTGAAACAAGAAGGATGCTTCATGCTCACCAAATGATTTATAAAAATCAGTGTATACCATGATTATATATTCCCTGTTCCGAAGGAGGGATGGTCCTCCTTGAAATTGATTACATGTATAGATCAGCAGTCGTGGAACTCCACACATATCTACTGACCTCATGAGATCCAAATGTAGTAAAAGTTTTGAAACATGAGGAGAATAAATCTAAGATTACTTCCCTGCTTAATTTAGCAGAAACATATCGATGTCAAGCAGGAATGGAAATCAAACCCGAAATGGATAAAAACCAGGCAGCAACTGAATGTGCTAAAAACAAAAGAAAGAATATAAGGTGAAGGTCCAGCTGAGAAGGCAAGAAATGTGGAAAAAACATAAATATAGTTGCAAGTGTAGAAAACGTCTGGAAGAGCCTCATGTTGATCAAGAACAAACGCAGAAATGGTTAAGGAGAGGTGAATTCACATCAAGAAATGAGAGGTTAACATTGGCAGCCCAAGATAGTGGGCTACGTACACGCTGGTTTACAAAGTCCATTGAACATGTGGGAGAAACAGACATATGTAGGTTTTGTAAAAGAGAATTGGAAACAGTCACACACCTTGTTGCTGGTTGTGACGCACTAATGGCAGAGGGACTGTATACTGAAAGGCATAATAAAGTGGCGAGACTGTTAAAATGGAGATTGTGCAAACATTATGGTATTGAAGTGGCTGAAAAACACTGGAAACATGAGCCACAAAGAATCATAGAAAATGAAGTTTATATCACATGGGATCGACCAATACCAACAGTTCAAAAGATAGATGATAGAAAACTGGATATAGTGGTCCAAGAAAAGAAGACAAAAGTAGCATTGATCATTGAAATCACTACGCCCAGTGACTACAGTGTCTTCCGTACAGACACAAAGTCTTAAAATATCTTGATTTGCAGGCAGAAACGAGAACCATGTGGAAGAAAGATACCCAGACAGTTCCAATAGTAGTAGGAGCAACTGGTCTTATAAAAAAGAATTTACAATTATATTTAGAAATGTTACCAGTTCATGTAACACTGTACAAATTGTAGAAGGAGTCATTACTGGGCACATTGCATGTGCTGCGAAGAGCACTTTTGGCTAACGTCAAAGAGTTAAACAATACTAATTTCATGAACTTTAATCGTACTTTAACTTAGGAATGGGGTCCATTCCCGTCATGGTATTAGAAACCCAAAAGACTTGGAGAAATTAAAAACAGAAGGAGACTATGAATGGTGGTGACCTGGACAGAAATGGCTACATCACTGAATTTGCAAGAAAAGGAACTTTTACAAGAATGGGATAGAATTTTTCACTAGAACTTCCAGTCTATATTATGTCAGTCTCACATCAACAGTCTGTTTCCTTCATTTGTAAACCATGGTAATTTCTAAAGCTTTTTTTCTTCAGTATTCTGTAGGTCCATAGCACATTAATTCATAATTGTTTCCCTCTTGTGAGTATATGTCCAGACACTTAAGCTTTCCTTTGATACCATGCCCTGCATGCACTCAGAAAAGACATAACCCTAGTCTGCACAGCCTTCAGTAGACCAATGCCCTTTAAGACAGAAATGGTACTGGGAGCTTCCCCTAGGCAATAAGCAATTTATTATCCAAGTTCTCATGATGTACTCCTCCAATCTCAGTACAGCCTGAAATTCCTAGGTAAATAACTAATCAATTCCTTGAGTTGTAACATTGGCATTCTCTCCCTTTCCAGAACACATCTTTTGTCTTTCTGAGGAGCAGCTGGATGAAGCCATCTTCTTTCAGTGTAATATATATATATATATATATATATATATATATATATATATATATATATATATATAGATATATAGTGGGTATAAAAAGTGTACACATCCCTGTTAAAATGCCAAGTTTTTGTGATATAAAAAAATAAGATCACAATAAATCATTTCAAAACTTTTCTCACCTTTAATGTGACCTATAACCTGAACAATTCAGTTGAAAAACTAACCAATCTGTTAGGGGAAAAAATATAAAAAAATGTACAATAAGCTGGTTGCATAAGTGTACACACCTTAAACTAATACTTTGTTGAAGCACCTTTTGATTTAATTACAACATTCAGTCTTCTTGGGTAGGAGTCTATCAGCATGGCGCGTCTTGACTTGGCAATATTTGCCCACTCTTCCTTGCAAAAGTGCTCCAAATCTATCAGATTGTGAGGGCATCTCTTGTGCACAGCCCTCTTCAGGTCACCCCACAGATTTTCTATTTGGTTTAGATCTGGGCTCTGGCTGGGCCATTCCAAAATTTAATTTTCTTCTGGTGAAGCCATTCTTTTGTTGAGTTGGATGTATGCTTGGGGTCACTGTCATGTTGAAAGGTGAAATTCCTCTTCATCTTCATCTTTCTGTCAGACGCCTGAAGGTTTTGGACCAAAAGTGACTGATATGTGGAACTGTTCATAATTCCGTCCACCTTGACTAAAGTCCCAGTTCCAGCTGAAGAAAAGCAACCCCAAAGCATGATACTGCCACCAACATGCTTCACCATTGGGAAGGTGTTCTTTTGGTGATGCAAAGTGTTGTTTTTGCGACAAATGTGCCTTTTGGAATTGTGGCCAAAAAGTTCAACCTTGGTCTCATCAGGCCATAACACATTTTCCCACATGGTTTTGGAAGACTTGATGTATTGTTTTGCAAATTTTAGCTGGGCCTGGATGTTTTTCTGTGTAAGAAAAGGCTTCTGTCTTGCAACCCTACCTCATAGTCCAGACATATGGAGAATACAGGAGTTTTTTGTCACATGTAGTACACAACCAGTACTTGCCAGAAATTCCTGCAGCTCCTTCAGTGTTGCTGTTGGTCTCTTGGCAGCATCCCTGACCAGTTTTCATCTTCTCTTTTCATCAGTTTTGGAGGGACGTCCAGTTCTTTGCAGCATCACTGTTGTCCCACATTTTCTCCACTTTTTGATGACTGTCTTCACTATGTTCCATGGTATATCCAATGCTGTGGAAATTTTTTTGTACCCTTTTCCTGACTGACACCTTTTAACAATGTGATTCCTTTGATGCTTTGTAAGCTCTCTGGGAACCATGGCTTTTGCTGTAGTAGGCAACTGAGTAAATGTCAGCAAAATCCTACTACCACAGCTGAACTTTATTTGGGGTTAATCACAGTCTCTTTAATTGATGGCAGGTGTATACCCAAGAAGACTGAATGTTGTAATTGAATCAAAAGGTTCAACAACAAAGTATTAGTTTAAGGGTGTGCACACTTACGCAACTAGTTTATTGTATTTTTATTATTTTTTATATTTTTTCCCCTAACAGATTTATTTTGCCATTGAATTGTACAGGTTATAGGTCACATTAAAGGTGGGAAAAGTTTTGAAATGATTTATTGCGGTCTCATTTTTTTATATCACAAAAACCTGGTATGTTAACAGGGGTGTGTACACTTTTTATATCCACTGTATGTATATATATATATATATATATATATATATATATATATATTTATTATTTATTTTACATTTGTTGACCAGGCTAGTCTAGCTGGATACATGTCCATTTTCAGTAGAGGCCCGGAGAGAAAAGCTCCAAGAAAGAGATACAAAAAGAAATATAAAAGTCATAACAGATGAAACTAAAAAATACAATTGTAACAAAACATAAGATTTTTTTTTTTGATATATATATACAAATACAATAGTCAGTGAGGATAACATTAGCAGTAAGCATCAATGGGTAATGTACAAGAGATGGTCAATATATTTATATATATATTTTTTTCCATACATTCCAGACTGCTGGATGACATTTCTGTTCTTTAGCTGAAACAAGATTCATCTTCTTACTCAACAGATTAATTAAACAACTTAAATCTTAATCCATATCAAACAAAATCTAAAGCAAAATATGTTTTGTCTAGTTGGATGTACTTTTCTGTGCCATTGAAGTACTCCGTTATATAATCATTAAATAAATGTCAGATTTTGTTCTACAGAAAGACTGACCTTCTTTTTTTATATAATATGCTGTCTGTAATATGTATCCTAGTCTTACCTGAGAACTTCATTTTAAGATAGTGGCATAGAATATACATCTCAAATAATCAGTGATCACTTGTATAATGAATCTCGACTTACCATAGATTAAGTGCCCTTCCTTGTCACGTAGAGTAATACACCCTCGTATTTTTTACCTGTTACATGAAACTACTTATTTTGAAAAACTGTAATTTAAGTTAATACAGAATATTTCCATGAGAAGTAATGGAATAACTAAGGAGGAATCATATAATTTTGTATCGCATCATGTCATAACCATATTATGAATGGTCTCTAGAGTTATGTAGTTCAAGGCAGTCTACTTGACAGATGCAGCAAGCAGATGGTAATTGCTGCTTCCTTCTTCTCACTCCAGATAGCCTAAGCTTTTCTTTTGTTTTTAAATGCCCCACTCCTTTTGTTTTGACATTCACTACCTATTATGGATGAATAAATAAAAAATCATTCATACTTGTAAGTATTAACATTTCAAGACTATTGCTGTCTTTCTGAAACATATTTATTGTACAGTTAATTTCATTTCCAGTTACACTTTTCATATTAAATTTTCAAGTGATTTTGTAAAAAGTAACGAAATTTATATAAAATACTGAAATCACATAACACTGTCCTTTGGTGTTAAAAGATATAGGGTTCTAGTCTCACACTAGGTAGCTGGATTTATTTTTACAATACTGACACTGTAGTGCAGCATAAGGGGGTGCTGCACTCCTGATATGCTGACCTTCAGATGAGACCAAAGCCTCATCTGCCTGAGTTGGTGATAGCTCAGGTGGATGTAAAAGATTCCATGGCATTAACCAAAAATGTAAGCTACGTTTCCCAGTGTCCTGACCAAATTTCACCTATTCAGTATGAATACCACCTCGGGTTTCCTTTGAAAAGGAAAAGAGACCATTGATCTAGTGAGATTAAGCTGGCCAGTAATAAAAATAATGACTACAGAGCTTTGATATTTTTTAGTGTTTCTATCTACATTTTTTTTTCCTCTGTCTCTTCTTCTTCTTCTTCTGCTTTCAGCTGCTTCCATTAGGGGTTGCCACAGTGGATCATCTATTTCCATTTCTTCCTGTCCTCTGCATCTTGCTTTGTCACACCAACCACCCGCATGTCCTCTCTCACCACATCCATAAACCTTATCTTAGGCCTTCCTCTTTTCCTGTTACCTGGCAGTTTCATCCTTAGCATCTTTTTCGCAATATACTCTGCATCCCTCCTCAGCACACGTCCAAACCAATGTAATCTTGCCTCTCTGGCTTTGTCTACAAACCTTTCAACCTGGGCTGACCTTCTAATATACTTATTCCTAATCCTGTCCACCCTTGTCTCACCCAGTGCAAATCTTAACATCTTTAACTCTGCCATGTCTAGCTCTGACTCCTGCCGTTTTATCAATGCCACTGTGTCCAACCCATATAACATAGCTGGTCTCACTACCCTCTTGTAGACCTTCCCTTTCACTCTTACTGGTATTCATCTGTCACAAATTACTCCTGACACTCTTCTCCACCCACTCCATCCTGCTATACTCTCTTCTTCACCTGTCTTCCACACTGACCATTACTCTGAACTGTTGATCTCAAGTATTTAAACGCATCCACCTTCACCACCTCTACTCCCTGCATCCTCACCATTCCTCTATCCTCCCTCTCATTCACACACATATATTCTGTCTTAGTCCTGCTGACCTTCATTCCTCTTCTCTCTAGAACATATCTCCACCTCTCCAGGGTGTCCTCCACCTGTTCCCTACTCTCACTACAGATCACAATGTCATCTGCAAACATCATAGCCCACGGGGACTCCTGTCCAATCTCGTCTGTCAACCTATCCATCACCATTGCAAATAAGAAAGGGTTCAGAGCTGATCCTTGCTGTAATCCCACCTCCACCTTAAACGCATCCGTCACTCCCATCACAGACCTCACCGCTGTCACACTACCCTCGTACATATCTTGTACCACTTTTACATACTTCTCTGACACTCTCGACTTCGTCATACAATATCATAACTCCTCTCTGGGCACCCTGTCATATGCTTTCTCTAAGTCCACAAAGACACAATGCATCTCCTTCTGACCTTCTTTGTACTTCTCTATCAGCACTCTCAGAGCAAACATCAGATCCGTAGTGCTCTTTCCTGGCATGAAACCATACTGCTGATCACTAATCATCACCTCCCTTCTTAACCTAGCTTCCACTACTCTTTCCCATAACTTCATGCTGTGACTGATCAGTTTAATCCCTCTGTAGTTTCTACAGCTCTGCACATCACCCTTATTCTTAAAAATCGGTACCAAAACACTTTTTCTCCATTCCTCAGGCATCCTCTCACTTTCCAAGATTTCATTAAACAATCTAGTTAAAAGCTCCACTGCCATTTCACCTAAACACCTCCATGCTTCCACAGGTATTTCATCTGGACCAACAGCCTTTCCGTTCTTCATCCTCTTCATAGCTATCTTTACTTCCTCCTCGCTAATCCACTGCACTTCATGATTCACTATCCGCACATCATCCAACCTTCTCTCGCTCTCATTCTCTTCATTCATCAGCCCCTCAAAGTACTCCTTCCATCTGCTCAACACACTCTCCTCGCTTGTGAGTACATTTCCCTCATTATCCTTTATCACCTTTACCTGCTGCACATCTTTCCTAGCTCGGTCCCTCTGTCTAGCCAATCAGTACAGGTCATTTTCTCCCTCCTTAGTGTCCAACCTTTCATACAACTCTTCATACGCTTTATCCTTAGCCTTTGCCACCTGTCTCTTTGCCATGCACCTCATTTCCTTATACTCCTGTCTACTTTCTTCATCTCTCTGACAATCCCACTTCTTCTTTGCCAACGTCTTTCTCTGTATACTCTCCTGTACTTCCTCATTCCACCACAAGGTCTCATTTTTCCTCCTTCCTCTTTCCAGATGTCACACCAAGCACCTTTCTAGCCATCTCCCTTACTAGCTCTGCTGTAGTTACTCAGCTATTTGGTAACTCTTCATTGCCACCCAGTGTCTGTCTTAACTCTTCCCTGAACTCCACCTCACAATTACTCTTTTTCAATTTCCACCATTTGATCCTTGGTGCTGACCTCACATTCCCCCTCTTTTTGATCACCAATATCATCCTACAAACCACCGTCCTATGCTGCCTAACTACACTTTCCTCTGCCACCACTTTACAGTCTCCAATCTCCTTCAGACTGGCCCTTCTTCATAAGATATAATCCACCTGTGTGCATCTTCCTCCACTCTTGTATGTCACCCTATGCTCCTCCCTCTTGTTAAAATACGTATTCACCACAGCCATGTCCATCTTTTTCGTGAAATCTACTACCATCTGACCTTCTGCATTCCTTTGCTTAACACCATACCTACCCATCACTTCCTCATCCCCTCTGTTCCCTTCACCATCATGCCCATTGAAATTTGCTCCAATCACCACTCTCTCACTCTTGGGTACAGTCATCACCACTTCATCCAACTTACTCCAAAATTTTTCTTTCTCATCCATCGCGCACCCAACTTGTGGAGCATATGCACTAACAACATTCATCATTACACCATCAATTTCCAGCTTCATAAACATTACTCTATCCGACACTCTTTTCATCTCCAAAACACTCTTAGCAAACTGTTCCTTCAGCATAACCCCTACGCCATTTCTCCTCCCATCCACACCATGATAAAACAATTTGAACATGCCTCCGATACACCTAGCCTTGCTCCCCTTCCATCTGGTCTCTTGCACACACAATATACCAACCTTCCTTCTGTCCATCATTATCAGCTAGCTGTCTCCTATACCAGTCATACTGCCAACATTCAAAGTTCCATCCCTCACTACCACAGTCCTAGCCTTTACTTGCCTTCGGGCATGCCTTCCCCCTCTTCTCCTCCTTCGGCCAACAGTAGCCCAATTTCCGCCAGCAACCTGTTGGCCAACAGTACTGGTGGTGGTCATTGTTAACCCGGGCCTTGACCGATCTGGTATGTATATCTGTACTGTTGTCCACATGTATGATTTGGCAAAATTTTATGCTGGATGTCCTTCCTGATGCAACCCTCCCCATTTATCCGGTCTTGGGACTTGCACAAAGAAATGCACTGGCTTGTGCACACCCACAAAATGATGTCATGATAGATATTTGGCAGTGACTTATACATACCTGCAAACCATAATGGGTAACAAAAATAGCTTATTTCTGCAGGTGAACAGCTTCTCTGATTTCACAGCTACATCATCACTATGTTAATGTTCACTATAAGATTTTCCACCTGCAAGATCTAGGTGACAACTTGTCTTTCCAGGAAGAAAAAACTAATCTTGATATATTTTAGCATAGAAATATAGTAACATTTACATTAGTTTAGAAAGTGAGGCATTCTGTGTTCAGTGTTTGATGATGTCATGGCAAGAGTTTTCATATCTAAGAAAAAAAACCTTATAGGGCCATCTTAATAAAATAAAAAGCAAAGACAATGCAATTTGCATTGAAAGCTGCATAATATGGTATTGTACATGGTGAGAAGGTTATACCCAGCTTCAGGGATTTGCTACTTACAACTGCTTCAGAAAGTAAACAATATACTTTAAGATACCATTGTAAGGTTGACTTTAGAATATCATAGTGGGACTTGCAACCTTAATTGCAACAAGTTTGGCATTGGACTACTTACAGAGTTAGTAGGAAACCATATGGTGCACATTTTAATGATTCAGATTAACAAGTGGTCCATAAAGATAAAATCAGACTTCATTTCAGTGATGTGTAATAGTGAATGTGCTTGTGGAGAATACATTTCAAATATACAGAGGCTAAACATTTCTCAAGTTCATGTGTGTATGATGGAAAAAAAAAATTCTGAGATTGTTTCAAGTATGCCACCAGATGGCAGTAACTTACAACCCAACGCTTCCTAAGCAAGCTTAATAATCAAGTCAAAGTAAAAAAAAAAATACTGAAATTATATAAAATACTAAAATCATACAACACTGGAAACTTTTTTGCTAAAATTGCTCTGAACCATCAGAAACATTTAGTTTTGCCAGTACTTTTTTCTGCTAATTAAAATCTGAATGCTTTCATTATAGTAAGATTTAGTGAATTATTATTATTATTTTACATGAAAGTGTGATAGTTCATCAAATGATTATGAGGACAACAGCTTTTATTGATAATACTGTGTTTCTTCACATTTGGAAACAGACTGTACATTACAGTCGAGTTGACTATCTGAACTTATTAGGACCTAGGGTAGTTTGGATAATCAAACTGTTCAGATAATCAAACAGATATAAAATTGAAACAGATATAAAAATAATAAGATCTTGTTTTTTTTTTTGCACACAGGGAATACACTTTTCAACCATTCAGTGATTCTAGTGGACAATACACAATATTTGTCACACATGAGCAGACTACAAACTCAAAAAACATACACAAGAGATTACATTTTTAACATTTAGATATTCAGACTTTATCAGTTTTCCTACCCAAAAAACTTTGGAAGACTATGTTTGGATAATTGACGTTTTGGATAATTGTCTCTCTACTGTACTTCCCTCCTGTTTGTATAACATTGAGCTACTAGTAAAGATAACACTGAGTCTGATAAAAAAATCATGTTGGCTAATACTAGTACAGTGTTTTAATAACCGCTGGTATTTCTTCATTTTCAACAGTGATCTTGTTTCGTCTTTATTGCTATTATGAGATTGTTTATGTTATGTTAACAGTTGCAGAGATTAGCACATTGTCTCCTCCCATATAAAACACATGCTTTTTCATTAGGATTGTCACCACAGCGACTGCAGCTTAGCAACTTCAGCTCAGTCCTCTTGTCATCTGTGATGTCACTGCCACCATAACTTCAGTCGTGCAATAGGGGTAATATATGACTCATTTTCACATTCACCCTATTTTCATGTAGGGAACTCTTCAAACAAATGCAAAATAGTTACATTTCAGCAGCATGAGTGTATGAATTTTGACTTTTTCTATCAGCATGCTTTCTTTCTAATGTAGGTATGTAGAACATGTCAAAATGTCCTTCACAGTTTTTGAAAAACCCACAAATGTTCATAATAAATAATATTTGATTGAAAAAGTATTTAGAGGTTTACTTTTTATGAGTAACACTATAGTATCCTCAAATGCTGTATGTTTCTGTACTGCAACAAACTATTTGACTTATAGGTTTACTTATTTACTAGTAATACTGTAGTAACATCAAATGCTGTATGGTACCATACTACTACAAAACATGGTGAAACACGGCCTTTCTAAATGATTCTTTTGCCATGGTGAAATTGCACCATTTAGTTATCTGGACTTCTGTGTTGCGATGATTGTATGTTTAAATGTTTATGTTTTACAACTGTCTTCTTCCAATAGGGACAAAAAAAAAAAAAGCAAAAGCAAATTTGCCAGCATTTGTATTTTTCAAAATTGTATATACAGTGTAATCATGGCCATTAATTTTATTAGAAGCTAGTATCATATCAATAACAATGATATAAGTTAATACTCATTGTCAGAAATCTCTGCGTGCTCATCAGTTAAAAAAAAACAAAAAAACATTATCTGGCAAGCATTACTTCATAACTTGCTTAACAAAATCACACAGCTTAGACATTTAAAGAAAAGGTTGCCTAGTGTATTTTAATGTCATGCATTACAGCTTTGGTATTTAAACATGTAATGTTTAGATTTTTTGCATAATTCTGATAAATGTAAAAGACAGGGAGATATTAACTGTGTGTGTGCATACTGAAAAAGTCATGATGGGGCTAACATAAAAGTGAGAACCTAACAATGTCAAGAGCATTTTATTTTCATATTTTATGACATTTGATTTGATGAACTGCATGGTGATGAAGCATCTAACCCATTCTCATGGGGATGTGCAACATGCAAACAGTGTGTGACCTGAATGCTTGATCACAGAACTGCCTTTCAAATGAGGAGGATGGACAGATGTGCAAAATTGGTTTCATCTAATTACAAAAGCATTCACATTGCTTTGAGCAGAATGATGATTTGCACCGGCTCAGTTACTGAATAAAACATGAATGATAATAAATGGCAAATAAGTGTCCATCCAGTTTCAATGCCTAACATTAAACACTTCAGTTTTGATCATTCTTGTTGTTTAGGCATGACCTCACCACACATTATGTAATTTCAGCATTTGTGCTATTATTTGTCTTTGAAATACTTCATGTGGAACTTTTAAAGTGCCATAAAGAGAAGAATAGTTGTTAATGTTAGATTATTTGAAATATCAAAGTTCCAACAATGTTTCAAAAATTGTACAACTAAGATATATATTGAAACTGTGAAACAGCAGGATGGATCTATGTCATTTGGCTGAATACTCATTTGATTGAATCCCTAATGGTCAAACCCATTTGACTGACAACTCATCTGATAGAAAAGCATAGAAGTCTAAAGAAAGCATGTGATGGTGGTATTTCATAATACAGGAGTTTATATGGTATATTTGTTGGGGAGGGGTAACTGAGTCTGCAGTCAGATGGGATCAACAATCTGGGATTCAATGAAATGAAATAGACCCAGCAGGATTGCTACTGCTCAAACAGTAATTAGAACTAATACAGCCTCAAAACAGGCACTTTTGGCAAGACACTGTTAGTACTTTTCTCCGAATACCAGACTATTTGAAAGGATGCCATAAGTTCAGACACTGCAGTGTAATTGGGCATAAGACTGGAGACATTACAGGGAAAGACTGATAGTATTTTTCAGAATGAAGAAAACTCATCACCACTATTCATCAATACACTATAACATTATTCATTATACCTTAATGTAACATATACTGTGGCCAATTATGTAGTATCCATATGTCAGCCATTGGTATGAAGGAAAACCACCTGAGAGAAATCCTTAGGTGGGAAAACATATTTAGAAGGTTTCAAATAGGCTAATCATCCAATAGTGGAGTTTCTTTAAACTGCATAACCCATCAACAGTAAATATCAGAGACAGGAAATGTTGAAATATGCAGCTAGCAAACATAATAGAAAACTACCATAAATGCAATACCCCCTTAAAATCAACTTAGTCATTAGAAAAGTAGAAGCATTCATTGACACTGAGCTGTCTATTGACCACTATGTTTCAGTCACAGATAGTGAATCATTCTTTTTTACTCAACTGATCATCAAAGGAGTAATGTCAATAATATAAGCTAGTCATAATTCTCCTCTGTGTTTCCCCTATTAGGTCCATCAGGGAATATAATGTCTCCTTTAGCATACATCTTTCCAAATACATTGCCCAACATGAAAGATCCCAGCAATTCCTAGAAAAAAATTGCCTCCTTAACCTACAATGATAGACTAAAGTCCAACCTTTGTACTCCAGCTCATAAAGGCTTACATGTGGTGTTGTTTGCTTGACCTCTCATGCTTTGAATGACCCTCTCCTACTAGATTTCCTTCACCTTCAGAAAACTGGTAATACATTGACTACACACTCCAATGATTTCAGTCTTTTTTTTTATCATAAATAGGACGTGCTGGCATAATTGCTATCTGACCCATTGTATCTCTTAATTATGGAGCAGAAATCTTCTATTTGTCAAAGTAATATACCGATCACTTGTAAAACTAGTTATTATAATTAAAGGAGTATTTACAAACTCATTCCTAGGGTATGTTGTATAGCTATTCTTGATGTGGCAGTTAATTTGCTTACACATTTGCTGGGGAGCACTGGCTGGGCTTAATGGTCACTTAGACCACTTGCCTATTAATAACATATGAATCTTTTCTTAGGGCTCAAGCCCATGAGAGCAATATAGGAGCTGTTACTTGCACATGGAGTACTATGTATGTCTTTGAAAGTGTGACTTGCAGCTGTGTGAGGAATTACTGAACAGAGTGGTGATGATGAGATAGTTTGTGTAGGAGAGGGCATGCGCGCACGCACGTGTGTGTGTGTGTGTGTGTCTAGTGGTTTGCATGAATGTGTATCGATGAAAAAACAGATTCTTAGAGTCCATATCTGAGAGCGGCACTATATCCTGCTGACATACCTCTGCAATTTCCTTTAACCCATTTACTAGGTAATACTCTAGTTTGGAACAGAGCTTATATGACTGAAGATATGCTTTAGAGAGTACAACTTCTTTGTGATATTAAGTGAGAAGGGCTTTCAATTTTAACTGCAACGCTATTAAGAAGAATACACTTAAATATGCAAGAAGTATGTTTGCCACCAAAATTAAATAAATATTTTTTTTTTTCTGGTAATCTATTTTATATTAACCTTCCAGTTTAGAACACAGAATTTACTGTACAGCTTACTTTTTCTTAGAAACAGTATGAATGGTCAAAGAGCAGAAAAGCAAAACTCACACTTCTGAGACCAGTGAAGTGAAAGCACTCATAAATGTTAACGGTAATTTTCTTTTTTTTTTTCCTCAAATATGTTTTTATTTTCAATTAAAATAACATTTACATAATATCTTTAAATATCATTTTAAACAACTATGTACAATATTTACAATAGCCTGACTTTCAGTTATATACACTGTATGTTATTAAATATAGACTTAACAGATCAGTTATCAGAGATACAATATTGATTATTGCAGAGTGTCCAACAAAGATATAACTTTCTTCCAAGGATTATTTACCAATGGCCTGGGACAGATTCGTAGTTCTTTGATTTTTATTTCCATCGATGCAGTTGTCTTCAGTAAAGTGTAGAATTCTTCCAAGGTCGGGGTGTATTTGAATTCCACCTTCTGGTTACGCATTTTCTAGATATAGCAAGTATTGTCCATAACAAATACATATTTGTCTTATTCAAGTAGGGACCTTCATTTACATTTAGTATAATCAATACTTTAGTTAAGGTAAAGGATTCATAAAATAAAGCTTGTAAAAAATAATTGATTCCATTCCAATATGATTTAATTTTGTTACATTCATAAAAAATATGAGTCCCGTCTGCTTTGACTTTTCACACCTCCAGCAAAAACCATTTGTAGTAGTACTGAGCTTTTTAATTCTATCTGGTGTTAAAAATGCTCCATGTAAGTATTTCCAATTAAATATTTTCCAGTACTGTGTGTTAGAGGTGTAATTAACTGATAGTAAGTTGTTAGTTTTAATTTCTTCTGTTAACTGCAACGACTGACCTTTTGTTAAGAACTGCCAGTATGATGGTTTGGGAACTATTTTATATGTTATTAACTCTTTATATAGATTTGAAATTGAATTTTTCTTTTCACAACTATTATATATAAATTCATACAGAAAACTTATTAGATTTGGAATATCTTTAAATGAGGAATTATTTATTAATCTGCATAAATCTTGAGTGTACATTAAAATGCTTTGTACGGTTAACCAGTCCTGTGTTGGAATATTGTAAGCAGTTTTTATCATATGTATATCTAAAACATTTAATTTATTTACACATTGAAACCAGCATAAGAATCCATTTTGTTCTCAGGAGGTTATTGTTTCCCTATATATTTTGTGAGGAAAGTTCTTAGTGATGGTAAATGGGGTTAAAAGGTCAAACCAAAGTTTTAGATCTATGTTTGCATTGATAAGTATCCTAAAGGAATTGCTGTAACAATTAATCAGTGTTGTTTTAGAAGGTTTTGTTATATTATATTGTATACTTATGCATAGTATGTACCAGGGTTTGTTTGATTTGTCTACTATTAAATTTTTTTAACAGATTAATTTCATTTGTTAATATAGCCATTGTTAATTCTTTCCAGTTGGCAAAATAATTTGGGTTTATCTAGTCTATTGTAGTTTTAAGCACAGATGCTTTTGTATATGTTTCTATTTCTGGGAAGTTCAATCCTCCTTGTTTCTGGGGTCTAATGTGATGAGTTAGAGCTACTCTATTCTTTTTGGGATACCTTAAACATTTTATTATACATGAGTTTATTTCTTTAAGAATGCATCTTTCAGGAATTAACTGCATTGCTAATGCTACATATAGTATTTTTGGCAATAAGACCATTTTTGTTAATTGCAATCTGTCTTCAAAAGTTAATATAATTTTGTTCCACTATTCTATATATATTTTTATTGCTTCAATAATATTTTTATAATTTATTAATATTGTTTTGTTTATATTTTTGCATAACACTATTCCTAAATAATTTAGAGTAAGTTCTTGTTTTCCTATGATGAATTTATCTGTAACTTGTAGTTCTTTTTTCTTATTTAAAAATAGAAATTTTGATTTTGATCTATTAAAGTGCAGACCTGAAATCTTATAACATTTCTCCATTACTTCTTCTAGCTCTCCTAATGACTCTCTGGAGTTTGATAGGTTTAATAAAATATCATCAGCAAAAAGCATTATTTTAGATATGTACTGGTCATATACTTCTATTCCTTTTATTCTTGGATTATTGTGTATTATTTCTGCAAGTATTTCTATAGCCAAAGCAAATAAAATAGGAGAAAGGGGGCATCCTTGTTTAGTACCTTTCATTATATGGATAGATTCTGAGGTGAAAGGACCTAATTTAATGCAGGCTAAGTTATTAATATGTATGTTTTTTAGTAATAGGATGAAGGGAGGAGGAAATTCAAATAATGCTAAAGTTTTAAATGGATATTCCCAGTTGTGGGAATCAAAGGCTTTTTCTATGTCTAATCCAATTACAAGTGTTTCTCTATCTTCTTTATTCACATAATCTATAAGAGTAAGTATCCTTTTAATATTATCATGTATGTGACTGTTATATAAAAATCCAGTTTGATCATAATTAATTGTCTTTAAAAGTGGGATTTTCATTCTGTTAGCTAAGATTGACATGAATATTTTGTAATCATTATTCAGTAATGATATAGGTCTGTATGAGGTGCAAAGGTCTGATGGTTTATTATCTTTTAGAATTGGTTTTATGAGAGAATATTTCCATGAGGGTGGTATTTTTGTTTCTGACTGGACTTCTAGCAAAGTTTTATGAAAAAGGGAGATTACTGTTGATGGGAAGAGTGTGTAAATTTCCGTAATTACACCATCTATCCCCTATGGGCAGCCACGGTGATGCAGCAGTTAGCGTTGCCACCTCACAGCAAGAGGTTCTCTGGTTTGATCCTCGGCTGGGGTGCCTTCTGTGCGGAGTCTGCATGTCCTCCCTGTGGTCGTGTGGGTTTCCTCCAGGTGCTCCGGTTTCCTCCCACATCCCAAAGACATGTTGTAGGTGGATTGGAGACTCTAAATTGGCCCTAGGCGTGAGTGCATGCATGTGTGTGCCTTCTGTGGAAGGTTGGGTACCAGGCTGACAACTCGACACTGTAAAAGTCATCTGCCAATCATGAGTGGATGGTGATCCACTGTGGTGACCCCTAACCGGGAAAAAGCTGAAAGAAGAAGAAGATACCATCTATCCCTGGAGCTTTGTTAGATTTACTTTCTTTTATCTCGTCAACAATTTCTTTGTAGGATATAGGTTTTTGTAGGTCTAGTTTTAAGTTTTCGGGAATTTTTTATATTGATAAGGTTTTATATAAGTTTATTTGGTTGGTATCTAAATCTTCTTTTTTGAAGTGTTCCATATAATGGAACCAAAATGCTTCAAGGATGTCTCCTATATCTGATACTTTTTTCCTTTCTTTTCATGATATATACTACTAATGTTATTTGCTTTATATTGTATTTTAATTCTTGTAGATAAGTTATGTAGATATCTGGGGGAGGTGGCTAATGAGTTTATTTTTAATTTTTCCAAGGCTAGACATGTTTTGTGTGTTAGAATTTCATTATAGTTTTTTATTTAATTCCTCTATTTCTTTTTTGACTTCTGGACAATTCTGCTTTTTTTTTAGATTTTGCTGTCAAGAGTCTAGTTTGCAAGTCTAATGATTCAGATTCCCATTCTCTAACTTTGTTTTTGTACCAGCTAAGGGTCTTACCAAATAAATACACTTTTAATGAGTCCCAAACCATGACTCTACTGATTTCTGTTGTATTATTAATTTCAAGAAATAATTGTAGTTTTGACAACATCCAGGGTCTGAATTCTTTAATTTTCATGATATATGATGGAATTCTAGTTGAGAGGATTAAAGGTTTAAACTCTATTTGGACCTTCATTATCAGAGAGTCATGATCTGAGAAGGGGCATGGAACTATTGAGAAGTTGAGGATTTTTGTTTGTAAATCTTGAACTACGAATAATTTGTCTATTCTGGTTTGTGTTCCAAATCTATGGTCTTTATGGGAAAATAATAAGGATTTATCATCTTTTACTTTAAAAGTGTCTATTAAATGAAATGAATCAATCCATCTTTTTAAGGATTTTGAAATAGTTGCTATGTGAAAAGACTTCTTGGTGGATTCAGAAGCTTCTAAGGTACAATTAAAGTCTCCTCCCAGTATAAGATTTCCTTTATAATTGTTGGAAATAAAATCTAGGTGTTTCTTAACCATTCCTGGGAACCAATATAGAGTAGCTAAGGTCCATATTCTGTTATTAAATTTAATTATAACAAATGCTAGTAGACCTTCTTTGTCTTCATATTTTTAAATAACTTTTGGAGTGATTATGTTTTTCTTCCAGAGAATTGATACTCCTTTTGTCTTTGTTCTATAGGAGGATTGAGTTAAGACTGTATAGTCCTTAGGGTTCCAAATAAAGCTATCATTAGTCTTAAAATGTGTTTCCTGGAGAAATACTACTTGTGCCTTATTTAGATTTAAATATTTTAGTAAGTTTGATCTTTTATTTGCATTATTTAAGCCATTAGTATTTATTGATAAGAATGTTAAATCAATTTCAAGTTATTGTTGGAAGAAACTTTTTGCTTCTTTTTTATTTTGATTATAGTAGTTATACCATATTCTCTGATAACATTGAATGTTATTTTTATGTGTGTAAACTTGGGAGTATAATTTAATGTTCTTTCTTCTTTAAATACAAGTAGGGTAAAATTCTGGTGAGGCTTTAAAAAGGTACTTCTATAAAACATTAATTCTAAAGTATCAAATACAAGTAAATATGAATTTCCCATTAAACATGGAATGGAAGTCATTCCTAAGCCAATAGATAAAGATAGATCTATTGGATTATCACTCATACCTTTAACCAACAATATCAACTGAGCTTCATATGTTAAATTATTATATGGAGCATTTTCTTAAAAGAGATATGAAATTCTATATTATTCTATTATTGTTCTATAGTATTTTATATATCAGGATGGAATGTTAGTAGTGTAAACAATTATTATGTTTACTTAGAAAATATCTAATATTTAGTTAACCTTAAGAGATCCCAAACATGTCAGATATGTCATTTGCATAAATTAAATGCAACAGAGGAGCATACACTAAATAAGCCAACAACAAATAGATTATTACTAAAATAATTTGACTAAAAGGACTCTGCAGGAGACAATGAGTGATTACCAATGAAATATGAATTTACTGTAGGTGTACTGTATTCCTTTACTTTCCCACTCTTCAGCACACCAAAGTCAACTTACACTTATGAAAAGACATGGCTTATCAGTGGTATCCTGACTCTGAGTAGAGGCACCCTACATTCTAGTGTGCAGTGCTTTTACATATTTATAGATTTACAAAGCAGAGTCTAAGAATGAACTATGATCACCCTGACAATTCCCATCCTGCATAGGGCACCTCCTGCTTCCAGAATGGGTAATCACATCAGGTCTAGAATGAATGTGAAGGTACCTATATGGTAATCAAGACTTACCTTAGGTAAGTATTAATCAAATAGTATTTAGAGCATCTTAGAGAGTTTTCGGGGCAGTTAGAATGCTCTTACGCCTCTCCTCCCTTGACCAAAAACAGAGATTTCCCTTCCCTTTCTTTCCCTAATAAAAGAAATTCAGCAAACATAGGTAAACAGAAATAACATTCAGTAGTCCGTCTTGTACATGACTCGCAATCCATTAAACAAGTCAGTGACTAACATCACTTTAGTAAACATTATAAAGACAAATTAGAAATAATTTCCTAGCTCTTTAAATTTTCTGATAACACAAAAAGTTAACAATAAGCTATTTTAACTAAAAGTATAAAGCATTTCAATTTTTCCTTGCATGTATACATTTCTACTTATATTGTAGTGTCAATGGCTGTCTTTGAAATCTGTACAATAGTTCACTTCTTCAAATCATTTCTTTTTCAGTTCAGGTTTTGTTTTGTCAAAACGGCAACAATATTTCAAGGGCACAATTAATATTTAGACTGATGTTTCAAATAAATAACTTGTCAGTTGCCAATTGAGTTAGTATAGAATGTATGGTTAGTGCAAATATAGCATGTTGCAAAAATAATATGTATTTTTTCGTGTGCGAGAGACTGTCATATGCAAGTGACATATAATATAGCATATATAGAGCAGATAGCTTATGGATTCAGGTTGTTAAATTAAATTATGCTTATTAATCAGGCAGTTTCATTTAAATTCACAAGCAATTTGGGGACATTTCAGTTGAGTTTCCAGGAATGTGTAGTCCAATGTGAGTAAATGAGTCCACTTTTCCTCATAAACATATGTCACTATGTCATTCATTAAATAAAGCAGAGTCTAACATCTGTCTAATAATCATTATAAAGACAAAGAATAGTAATTTCCTAGCTCTTCAAATATTCTGATATCGCATAATGTTGACAGTAAGCTATTTTAACTGGAAGACTAAAACATTTTAATACTTACTTGTGAATATATTTTACTTTTACTGTAGTGTCAAAAACTGTCTTTGAAATCTATGCATTACTTCACTTCTTTCAAGTCATTCATTTTACATTTCAGATTACATTTTGTCAAAATGTCAATAGCATTTCAAGGGCACATTTAATATTTAAACTGATATTTTAAACAAATAGCTATCAGTTCCCAAGTGAGTTTGTACAGTGTCAGGTAACTGCAAAGATAACATGTTGCAAAAAGTAATATGTATCTTTTCATGTGCACTAGAGACTGACAATTTCAAGTAACATATAAAATAATAATGAGAAAAGAGAGAAGAGAGAGAAAAGAGAAAAGTAAGAGAAAATACACATATACTATGTATGTTGGGTACTTACGTATTATCGCAACCAGATTTTCACAGTAATAGCACTTGCTTCCCGATCCTGACAAATGTTCGTTAACGTTGTTAAAATGTAATATAGTGTGTTTTCTTTTAGCAGTACACCTTATTTTCTGGACTGCTATCGATACAATGTGCAAGACATGCTGTGTTCTTTCTTAATGGTGTTTACTGGCACAACGTTCAACGGGCAGACTTGCAGGAAGCGACACGGGTGCCAGTAGAAAGAACAACAGCATGTCTTTCACGTTGTACTGATAGCAGTCCAGAAAATAAGGTGCATTGTTAAAAGAAAACACAATCTATTACATTTTATCAACATTAACGAACATTTGTCATGATCGGGAACCAAGTGCTAAGAGGCATTGTGTTTGATTTCCAAATAAAATCAGGTCAGTCATGTCATATAAGTTGGAATTTGGAAAAAAAAGGGCCAAGACATTGCAGCGAGGGTGCCAAATTCAAAAAAGATGCATATATCTCTGATCCGACAGACTTTCTACTACGCTTAAAAAATGCACTTGTAAATAACCTCATTCCTCAGAAGCCTGAATACCTGCTGTTACTGGCAAGCCGCTACTGAATGCCTTAACCAATTCTTGCATTCAGCTACAATGGTAAAGGATGCTACAGCAGCCCTGACAATTGAAACCAAACTGGAAGGAATGTACGTAGAATGGCTGCTATTTCACAGCATGGGCTGACAAAGAACATTCAGTGGGTGGCCTTGCAATGCAGCGACATGCTGCTGACAGTAAAGAGCACGAAGAAACAACAACTTTGTGTTGGTAGCACTCTGGAAACCAACCTATTTTGTTAAAGAAAGTACACCGTTTTCCATTTCAAGCACATTAACTTGCACATTCACTGATCGGGAAGCAACCACTGTTTTTGTGAAAATCTGGTTGCGATAATACATAAGTACCGTATGTTGATTTACAGTATAAATATTTTATGTGCTATATAACCCCCCTTCTGTGAAAGAAAAGTACCCTGTTTTACATGCCTGAGGTAATATGAAAAGTATTATGTGTCATCTATTTTCAAAAAATATAGATAAAGATTCCAGTAGTTAGTTATCTTTGTTTTAAAATTCCAAGCAGTAAAATTGGTCCTTTAAAGTAATGTTAAAACAATTCATATCATAGTAGATGCTTTGAGAGATTTGGCTGTAGCAGTATCAGTCTTTTGCTTCTTCTTTCTGTCATCTGTCCAGACATTTGCTTTTTTTTTTTTGTTGTTTTCTTGAGAGAAGGTGACATCCAATCCACATCTTCTTATAAAGTAATCACATTATTAGTTTTAATAAATGAAGAGGCTTCCTCTAAGTAAATAAAAGTCCTCATTTCGTTGGCATACAGTATTTTTATCTTAGCTGGATATGCAAGTTGTGGCTTGATGTTATTTTGTTTCAGAAACTTTATCATTGGCCACCCAAACCAAAGAAGAGCTGAAGTACAAAAAAATCCACGAAAAAAAAACCCACGAAAAAAAACAGCAAACAGGCCAGGAACAACCGCCTAAAAGAGCCAACCACTCGATAGGGACAACCAAGGCAGAAATAATGATCACCTCCAACAACGAACTCCACAAGGAACCTTTTATTAACGCCACAGAAATAGTAAAACATTTTCGTTGGGAATGCAACTTCATCAGATGGAAACAATCAGTGTACCCCTGTAATTTTTTTTTCTGACAGCTGTGACAGCTTTCTGTTGTTTAAAGTGTTTTTTTTTTTTTTTTTTTTTTTGTCTGTGTGTGTCTCTCTCTCTCTCTCTGTCTCTCTCCACTAGAGTGATTGAACATTATTAGTTTTAATAAATGAAGAGGCTTCCTCTAAGTCAATAAAAGTCCTCATTTCATTGGCATACAGTATTTTTATCTTAGCTGGATATGCAAGTTGAGGCTTGATGTTATTTTGTTTCAGAAACTTTATCATTGGCCACACTTTTTTCCTTTGTTCCATTATTCTAGATGAATAGTCGTTATCAAATCTTATCAGGTGCTGTTTATATTTTAGAGGTGTCTTCCTCCAAGCAGATCTTAAAATCAGTTCCTTGTCCAAGTATGAAAGAAATTTGATAATTATTGACCTAGGAGGGGAGTTTGAGTTAGTGGCAGGTTTCCCAAGAGCTCTGTGTGCCCTTTCAATGCCAAAAGAAAGTCCTTCTTTTAAATTTAAAAAGTCAGGGATCCAGCTTGATAAAAAGGAAATAATATCCTTACCTTCTGTGTTTTCAGGTAATCCAAAAATCCTGATGTTATTTCTCCTCTCCCTATTTTCCAACTCATCTCCGTTATTAACCAACCAAGTGTTTTGTTTAAGAAGCAATTCTTTCTGTGTTTCCTCTTCCTTAAGTCTGCTTTCAAGTCATTTAGAGAAACCTCTATTCCTGTTATCATTGTCTGGTGTTGTAGCATTTCCTTGAGGGTGTCAGCCTGTTTTTGACTGCTTGTTTTAAGATTTTCTAGGTTCTCTTTAAAATCATCCATCTTCAAAGACAATTCCTGCAGGGTTGAATACTAGATAAGTGTAATGTTTTTCTGACCTGCTGTAAAAAAAAGAATGAAATATGTGATACAAGCAATACATTAATGTTTAAACAGTGAAGTCCAAAACTTACTGTCACAGTGGGGGCTGTACAGTACAGCAACCCGTGATAGTTATACTTACTAATTCTGAGATTGCTTTACTATAGAGTAAGGGGAATACATCAATAGACTGCTAAGATTTAGTATGAATTCACTAAACTGTACTCTTTTTGACTATAGTTATGCTATGTAGAATAAATAAAGGAATTAAAGAGCTGTACAAGAGACGCTTTTTGAAGAGTTCATAAAAAGTAAACAGAGTCTTACCTAACCACCCCCACCACAAACATACACAGAAATGTAATAACCTTATTGTTTCCCACTTATTAGGGACTAAAATTTTTGACAGGAACTGAGTATCGTTAATTGTATTTACCAGGGGGAATGAAAACAGGGTTGCATAAAGTAAATTGAAACCACAAGTAGAGTTGATGATGACATGATAAGTGGGTGGTGACAACTGGGAGGTGACAGGAAAAGTTTCTTTCGGTCAGAATTTTTCGACTTTGAGATTTTCCCTTTAACATTAGGTTACTAACCTGCTATGCTAGAACAGATAGCAACCTGTACAGTCAAGTGGTATTGCCATTTAAAGTATTGTTTTTGGGGTGCCTTATCTTTTCAGTGGTCCTCACCATCCCCACTTCTAAGAGCTACCAATATGAATGGAAGCTTCCCATCCTGTACTGGGAATTCTACTGATAAGTGTATGTATGCTTCCTGATATATTCTCATTGTGCAAATTAATTTTCCTTTTGATCTAGTCCAGCAACTTCAACTCACCCCCACACTTTATTAAATGAAGATGTCATCAGAGATCCATATTTATCTCTCTTGTGCCAGTCTCTTCTTTCCCCGAGAAATCCTATCCTTATATAACTCAAGTTTACCAAATACATAGCCGTAGGGGCAAGATGATGGCATTGATTTATGCCTGTGTATTGAGTATCTTACAGATTGCCTCTGTCCACAAGGGACATAGGTACTACCCCAGGTGTGAATTTGTGATTTCCTGTCCATTGACCAAGCTGCATTTGAACAGGGCCATGGAAATGCTCTGCTTAATGTTGAGTATCAATTTGTCATCTGTGAGCATAAGATAGTTCCTACACTGTCTGAGCATACTAACAGCAGTTGCAATGGTGAAGAACAAGGTGTTAGAGAAACTCTGCCAGCTTCTGGAAAATAATTTAGCAGGTGGCTCAGAAAACTCTATCAGGTTATAAGGCAATGACAGAAAGATAAAGAAGGTAGTCATCAGACACCTTTCGTATGGAATGCCACAAATAATCTCACCAGTCCATAGGACAAAAAAGGCAGATGGAAGGAGTACTTCCAGCAGCTTATGAGTGAAGAAAACCCCACAGAAAATGTACTACCCCAGACAGCCTACAGTGAGAGAAGAAGAGGAGCCCACCATGCATGTAGTAAGAACAAGACTAAGGAAAATGAAGTCACAGCAGATGTCATTAAGATGTTGGGACAATTACAGGAGAGATGGCTCCTGAGATTACTCATGGTGGCATGTCCCTGATGACTGGAGAATAAGCATTATATTGCCAGTGTACAAAGAAAAGAGGAAATCCATAAATGTGGTCAGTACAAAGGATACAAACACTGCATGAGAGAGTGACTGATAAATGAGTATGCAGAGTACGAAAGTAAGATGGGAGATGAGCAGGTCAGATTTAGATCAGAATGCAGCACAACTGATGTGATGTTTGCAGTGTCAAAGTCAAAGTAAACGTTATTGTCATTTACAACTACACACATGTAACCTAAATGAAATTTCGTGCATCAGCTCAATTCTTGAGATTACAAAGGAAAGTGAAGCAACACATACAAGTAGAGGAATAAACATAACTAAGAAATATATTGCTACTAAATACACACAAGAAAGAGCAGATACATTTGCCAACACTCATATATGAAAAGACTACACTCCCCTGAGTTAAATTAACTACCCTATTTAAAGTAAAACAAAATGCACTACAGATTGAAATGCCTACGTTATTTGTCTAATATTGCACTTGAGTAAGTTAAATAATACTGACTATGGATATAATAAATAAATGTTGCATTTACTTGGAAAATATGTAAATATATATTGCACAAATAAATAAAAAATTACTTATTATGTGCCCAGACCCCTGGGACTAGTGCCCGGAGTCTAATCACTGTAGGGTAGAAACTGTTACTGAATTTTGTAGTCCTGCAGCGGATGCTGCAATATCTCCTGGCCAATACCAGATGCTTAAACAATCCATGCACAGGATGTGTGTTGTCCTGTATTATTTTGGTGGCCTTTCAGATGCTTCTTGCAGAATAAAGATGTATATATGGAAGACATGAACTTGTTACCTGGTCTGCAACCCTCACCACTCTTTGTATGGCCTTCTTTTCTGTAACTGTGCAGCTTCCAAACCACACTGTGAAGTTGCAGGTGATGATGCTCACTATTGCACCTCTATAGAAGGTAGAGAGAATATGAGGAGGAAGCTTAGCTTTTTTCAGCTTAAAAAGTGGAGGCACTGGTACACTTTCTAGACCAGTTGGCTGGTGTTTCCAGACCATGAGAGATCCTCTGATATGTGTACACCCAGGAATTTCATACTCTTAACCATCTCCACACTCTCGCCATTAATCCTGAGCACTGGGTGTTTTTTTCTCCTTTTCCTAAAGTCAATGATAATCTCTTTGGTCTTGGTTACATTCAGATCAGGGTTGTTTCCCTCGCACCAACTGATTAGAGATGCCACCTCCTCTCTGTATGCCCTTTCATCCTTGTTTGTGATGTGCCCCATGACTGTGGTGTCATCAGCAAACTTGATGATATGTTTGTACATGTGCTTAGCATAGCAGTCGTGGGTCAGGATGGTGAATAACAGTGGGCTGAGAACACATCCCTGTGGAACCCTGGTGTTAATCGTGATGCACTTTGATGTGTTCTTACCTGAACACACCCTCTCTGGTCTCTCAATCAGGAAGTCCAAGATCCAGTTACAGAGATGTTTACTGATTCCTAAATGTGCCAGTTCTTCAGTCAGCTGCATTGGTACCACCATATTAAATGCAGAGCTGAAGTCTGTGAACAGCATCCTCACATAGTTGTCTTTGCCCTCTAAATAGTCAAGAGAGATGTGTAATGCTACTGATATGGCATCAGCCATGGCTCGATTAGCTCTGTACGCAAACTGGAGAGGGTCAAAATCAGGAGGTAGGCATGATGAAAGATGCTTTTTGATCAGCCACTTAAAACACTTCATAACAGTAAATGTCAGAGAGACTGGTCTGTAGTCATTAGGGCTGGAGGGAGTGGTTTTCTTAGATGGTTGGATGATGTTAGTTTCCCTGCAGCATGAGGGTACTTTTGCCATGGCAAGAGAGTTGATAAATATTTCCTAGAGCACTGTGCATAGTTGATCAGCACAGCCTTTTAACACCTTGCCCAGTATGTTGTCTCGGTCATCAGCCTTCCTGGGGTTCACTCTCCTTAGCTCTCTTTTTACCCCCTTTGGGCTGAGGCTTAGTACTTTAGTGCCATCCTGTTGTTTCTTTCCTCAGATCTACCAAAGAAGATGTTCAAACTGTCCAGGAATTTGATGCTGACCTCACACTGTGCTGACCTGATTTTTTAGTTGGTGAGCTCCTGTATGCCTTGCCATAGTCTTGTTACATTCTTCATGTCTTCAAAGTGGCTCTGTACCTTTCTGCCATACTCTCTCTTAGCCTCCTTTATACCCCTCCTCAGATTACCTCTTGCTACACTTAGGGCTGTTTTTCCCTTAGTGCTATGAGCTGCATTTCTTTCCTTCAGAAATATACCTTAGGGGTGAGCCATGGCTTCTGGTTAGCTCAAGCAGTAATACTCTTCGTGTTTGTTACCCCCATCAAAACAGTTTGAAATGTATGCATGCATGTATATTGTTTGCAGTGATACAGATAGTGGAAAAGAAAGTGGATATGAGGAAAAAGTTCAATAGTTCTTTCCTACATTTTGGAGATGGCATATCAAATTCCTAAGAAAATTGATTTTGGCACTCCTGTGATGGTTTAAAGTCGTGGAAACACTGTTTGAATTAGTATAGGCTGTGCATGCAGAGACCCAATGACAGAAGAATGAACAGTGAATACAGTAGGGTTCATAGTGGCAGTGGGTGTGCATCAGGGTTCAGTTCAGAGCTCAGTCCTGTTCATACAGTTGAAGGATTGACTACATTAGCAAACAGGTTGGAGGGAACAGATCAACAAACTGCTCTATGCAAACAACGTGGCACTATAGGCATGCTCAGAACAGGGACTTCTGAAAACTGTAGAGGAATAGAATGCAAAACTGAAGTCTCATAGGATGAAACTGAGAACAGACAAGACTACTGTCATGGCAGCAAATGGGGGAATCAGAAGAAGCTGAAAACTGAAATAAAAGGGAAGCAGTGGCATATGTTAAGAGCTTCATATATCTGGGAGTGGTGGTCAAAGTGAAGGAAAGCATGAATAAAGAGGGAAAGGCCAGAGTCAGAGGTGCTGAAGCCAATTGTCACAGCATGTCAGGTGTAAAGTGTGACAAAAGAACATCAATGAAGCTAAAAACTAAGCTGCACTAAATAGTGGTGCAACCACTGCTTCTGAATGGCACACACACTTGGGCAGCGAAGACAGTGCAGTTGAAGAAACTTAAGATGATGGAGATGATGCACCTGGGATAGTTAACAGGATGCACACTGTGGGACACATGAAAAAATGAGGACTTGAGAGCAGACGGCCAAGGAGACTAGATTACAGTGGTCTGATCACATGTGCAGAAAAGCAGACAATGATTTGATGAATGAGATATGGCAAAGGGAGAGGTTGGCTTAATGGTTAAGGTGTTTACCTTCCAGACACAAGGTGCAGGGTTTGATTCTCACATGGGGTAATCGGCTAGGCTTAAAATGGCCCCAAAGGGCAGTTAGCCTAGTACTAATCTATGAACCTATAAGAGAAGATGAGGATATCCACCTGAGAGAGAGAGAGAGACCTGGACTGTGTGAGAGAAAACCTGTGACAGTCAGGCATGATTGCTGAAGAAGGTAGAAGAGTGACACTGAATCAAGACAGGTGGTGACAATTGACATGACATGTAATCCATGTAGAAAATGGAAAAAGCTGATTGATGATGATGATGATGATGATGATAATGATGCACAATCTACACTACAGGTAAAAAGTAACAAGTTAGGAAGAAGAGCTTTGTGCTGACAAAGTGGCTTGCACTGATACACACAAACTAAGGGCACTTGTTGCCTAAGACAACTAGTGTGATCATATGAACAAGGAGCAGCTACAGGCTGGTGGAAGGACTAGATAATAATCTAGATTTCTAGTTGGTTAAGATGGTAGCTGCAAATGCATGAGCAGCTAAGGGCAGCTGCAGGCTTCTGAGAGGACTAGAAAGTAATCCAAGAGCACAAAAGTGGGTAAAGTTACCTGAATAGCAAGCACAAGCCTAGAACTAATCTGGTCTTCTATTCTGGCACCAGAGAAAAAACAGTAAATTAACTCAAGCAGTGCCACTAAAATTAGCAAGGAAATTGCAAAGATATTCCTGGCTTCAGAAGCAGAGTCAAATCTAGTTTATACTAGTTTCAATTGGCATGCAACAACTCATAGCAAATGAAAGGATATTCATGCTAAAATGCCCTATTTATAGTAAGAGAAAAATAGTAAAGTTTGTGTTTGGGATGCCGACTTACTGAGAGCTTTCTACCAGATCAGAAGGGTAGGAGGAGGAGACTTCCCATCTTATATTACTAGAATTTAGCAAAAAGTAAGAGATTAGTAATCTACAGATCCGTAGGTGTAACAAGTAGTTTATGAGCTCTGTTGTCTTGCATTAAATTTCTCCATCTTTATCTTTATTCTTTATAGACTGTTGAACCTTGCTTCATGTGTTATCTGAGCTTTTATTTCTAAACATTCCAGTAGCACTCTGTTGTGGTAGTTCAATGACTATTAAAACATATTCCCCTCCCATTGCACCCATTCTTTGTATTTTGGGGACATCTCATCTCCCTTTTTTATGGATTCATTTCATGTCAACAAACTTCTATTGTTTCCCTGCCTTGTGACTACAAATGATTTCACTGTTTCCTTATGGCTGTCAAGATTTAAGCATCTCACTCATTTCCTCAGTAAAGCAATTGCCCTGTGCTTACTTATATACTGTGGTGGGATAAATAAAACTTCCTTTTGTCTCTGATTTTTTCACAGGAATAAAATCTGTCAGGCCACATATACATCTTCTTTCGATTTTAATAAAAGAACCCTGAAAAAAACTGTGAAACAACCTCATGTGCCCTAGAGTCTTGCTAATAAAAGTAAGATGCAAAGCCTATTCCTGGATTGCACTAACGTATTCTACCACAAATAGAGGTAAACATAAATGGCCTGTTACATACGTAAGCTATGTGTTGACCTATTATGTGCATGGGTAATGCAGTACCTCTCCCAGTAGCGTGAAGATATCATCCATCAGCTGGTGTAGCATAAACAATGAGACAGGCTTGTAGTAAGCATGTGATATCAAAGAATCTCCTAATAACCTGGTTATATCAGAATCTCTTGATATTCTTTTTATATTAGACTCCTGGTTCAAACCAAACACCTTGATACATCCTTGCCCTTTAGATGAGTACATTTATTTCAGATGCGACTGTTTTGGAATACAATCTAGTGGGTATTCTGTTCTCTTGGCTAGGAAAATTCCTTCAGTGTTGAGCTAATGAGTCAGTTATCAGACTATCAGCTGATGAATATGGTTTCAAACGGGTGTCACCCCACAAGCTTTTAGGGGAGTTTACACTGAAACACAAAAGTCATCATGTATGCTGCCTACATCTCCAAGAGCTTCATGAGGTATTACTTTCTTTACTAAAGACAAGGACAAATAGTTGCACCTTTATTCTACTCTAGGGTCAAATTTGAATTAGCTAAATGAATCGAAGAGGCTACTTTCCACTTATTTGGTCACCCATCCTGTTATTGGCTCAAGAAGCTGTTCTCCTCTAGTCTAGCCAGTTACTAGCTCACAAAACAGATGTAATTTTCTTCCAGTCTTACCTAACACCAAGAATGACTGTCGTTCCATCATTATGTAGCCATTTAAAAGGCACTACCTTCAGTTGCTATTATGAGAAGGACCATTTCAACTGTTAAAGAAAAGGAGCACACTGTGGGGAATATCATTACTGCATAATATCAGCAATTGGCAATGCTGCTACTTCAATTCTGTATTGCTGATTTGCACCTCCCCCCAAACAGCTTGTTCCTGGGACAACCACCCCCTTCTTCCCACCCTATCCATGGTCTTACCTTGGCGATCCTATGTATGGATTGTAGGGACTGGGTCACGATTCTCTTCTCTCCTTTGAAGGTTCATGTAGGTGCTCTGAACCAGCTATTAACTACTGTAGGAAAAATAAAAGAGAGAAATATTACATTCTACTAAGAGGAATGTAAGAGGTAATTACTGCCATTGTCTAATAAGCAAAGGTAGATCACTCAAGAGAAATAGACACTCACACTAGATCCAGCACTGAGCCACTGATTTAACAATGTTTCCCAACTATTTATCAAATCTGAATACTACCTATCAATTCTACATTAGAATTGCTAAGTCTGATTGTATCACAAATAAATAAATGCTATCCGGCACATGTCCAAAGCTATTCTAAAAATCAAGAAGTCTTCTGAGGGGTGGCCTCATCAGATATGAGTGTTGCATAACTCACTTCTAACTTGGCTTTTTGTGATGCCTCTTATTTATTGTCATAACATAAGCATAAGATACAAACATTCACAATCCAATAGGAAAGCCAACAAGGCTATCTGTGAACTAGCATTCCTTTTTGGATGCTTCCAACTAGCATTCCTTTTTTGAGACTGCCAGATTTTAACTTATGGACTTCTATACCTCGTTAGATAACATTTTGCAAACTTGTCCTCCATGTACAGCTCAAAATCAAGTTTTTTTTTTTTTTTTTTTTAGAAAGATCCCTTCCAAAGAGATAGTAAAGGGAACTGCTATCACAGCATAAGGAAGGTCCTGTGCTTGATAATCCTCTTCATGTGATTATTCTGAAAATAGTAGCTCTCTACATTTCTAGAATTTTTGTCCCGTAGTCAGCTTTGTTAATGGCATTATTTATTTCTTCCCTTTTGCAACAATGCCATTGTAAAGCCCTTCTCTAAGATCATGCAGCCTATCAATCCTCAAAGCTTTATGTTAATATATATTTTTCCATATCATTACAGTGATTTTCGTAAGTCAGTGTGCAGAGCCCTGCTTAAATTTGCTGACAATATATGGTTATTGCACCCACTCAAAATACAGTTAGAAAGAGGCACACCATCTTAGTATGCTTGCTGCAGTCAAATACACCATTTATTGTATACAGGGAATGGTTAATAAATGGATGGGAACCTTCAGCATGATCAGCCATAATCCACTTGTTCATAGGATTGCACTGTATCAGTTTCATGCAGAGTCTATCAATTGGTTCTGGCATTAATTAAAGGCAGGACTGTTAAACTCTAGCACAGTCAACCCTGTTCTGACTTGAGTGAAATGAATTCAGAAGTACCACAGATTTCAGACTTGGGATTCTTTCTCTTCTTCATGATTTTTTTAATAATCTTGACAGTGACTTTCCAAGTGTAAATGCTACATTCTATATGGACGATTTGGTTCTGTTTGCACAAGGAAACAGTGCAGCTGGCGTAGTAGACACTTTTAGTACAGTTTCTAAATGACCAGAGTCTGATTTCTAGACAAGGTTTGATTCCAGCATCATCTTTACTCGCCATTCTGAAATCATCATTGCTAATGTGCGATGATTAAAAATGTGTTTAGGGCCCACCCATCTCCTAATCCCTAATGTGAGTATTACTTATCTGCATTGTGCTGCTTCCTTACTAACACATGGCTGTCAGTGCAATGTAATGCAAAAAAAATGTACAAATGAGGGGAAATAATTATTTATTTTATTTCTTCTTATTTCTGTAATATTTTGTGATACATTGATATAATTGCACCACATTACAGAGTAGTAGATCATATCTGAGTATCAGAAACTTGCTTTACACAGACAAACCCCCCCCCCCCCACACACACACACACACACACACACGTGTATACACACCCTCATATACACATACATACACACATACACACACTGAAAACACACTCACAAAAACACATTTTATTAAAAAAGACCCCAAAAACACAGCAAAAAGAAACGTCAAAGCCAAATTATTTCATTAGTAATAACTGAATTGTCCAAATTCATGTTTCATGATCATATCACACATTTCAGCTATTTACTTTGCTGAGTTTTAACATAACATTAAATCCTACCCCAAAATTATGATGCATTATTTTGCTGTTCATCTCAAGTACCCTGTTAAACAATAATCTCCCAATAATGTTACAAACCAGATGCCATTTTCAGATCCAAAACTATTAATGACTGAAGGGAAAGAAGGCTTAGTTTTGACAGCTCATAATGACTCATTAATTTATTCACAAAAATCAGATGCATGGCAGACTAACCCCTTTGGAAGGAACTGATGTACAATGATTTCTCAGGAGGCCAACATCTCTCCTCATCCTTGAATGGTATTATTATTATTATTATTATTATTATTATTATTATGTTTCATGACTCTGTATGTTTTTTCTGCCAACTGTAATTAGTATTTCAGAAGACTACAGTTGTTATAAATGCCATTAAAATGCATTTACAAATATGTGTGCAGGTGCATGTACATGTGCCTGTGTGTGTGTGTGTGTGTGTGTGTGTGTGCACGTGCGTGTGTGTGTGTGTGTGTGTGTGTGTGTGTGTGTGTGTGTGTGTGTGTGTGTGTGTGTATGGCATATACATGTATGTATGGATGCATATAGCGAGCAAAGACTAACCCTGGCAATTTGTCTGTGCTGGTATGTAATATTTTATTTAATTATGCATAAAGAATAATGAAATGAAAGGGGAGATTAAAATTAATATTATGGCAATATTTCACACTGTCTAGTGCAATAACAAATATTAAGAGCAACATATTAACTGTAGAAAAGATAAATTAAAATATAATGCTGTTTACTTATTTCATTACTTCTCTGCAGGCAAACTACTCAGACCATGTTTTTTTAGAATACAGTATTTCACTGGCTTCAATGGATCATTATTTCTGGATATACATATATATATATATATATATATATATATATATATATATATATATATATATATATATATATAAAAGAAGACTGAAATGTATAAAAAGTTAAAAAAGCTTGAATATCAACAGTTTATAAATGCAAATGTTAAAAGAATTGAAATGTATCTGCTGAAAATTCATAAATATACAAAATTCAGATTAAAACTTTGGTGCGTCACACTTATACTTTAAAAATCCCTGTTTCCTGTTTTGCTTTTCACTCCATTTTAGGTTATGCTTGATATCATGTGTCTTTGCTACTCTTTGTAAGACAGTATTTATACTCATTATGTATCATTATGTTTTATATGCTATACGACCTTTTCAGTTAAAATGATTATTACAAGCTTCACAGCTGCAGATTGATAAGGGTTCTGGAAGAATCATACAATGGATTGATACCTTATCACCTCACCCAAAATAATAGTCTCTGCTACCATAGTAGTCAATACAGTGACAATCAACAGATATTCTTTCAGAAACAACATCCAAAAAATCCATAATTTGTCATCTGCTGGAGCCCGAAGATTGCTGTACACTTCCTCTTCCATGATATTTACCTTACCGCAGAAGGGTCCTCTTTCTTCTCTATCTTCCCTTGAAAATGCTTCCAATTATTTTACTAATACCTTCTTTTCCATACTAGATGACTTTGTTCTTGTTAGGCACTGATGAGTCAGATATTCTGTCTCTCCTTTATATCTTCACTAGTTAAAGGAATGCTGTCTTAGGAAAATCAGCTTTGAATGCTTTAGCAAACAACTAAAAGCTCTTGCTTACTTAAGGTTTTTGTGAAGCAAAAAAACATACTAAGGTTACCTTATCAGCTTGCAAAAAAGAATATCTCCTAATACTTGATGCCTCTACAAGACTATCCCTGAAACTTTGCTGGAATGTGGTAAAGAGGATCTCACACCCAGTGAAATCCACTGCACCAGATTTCCTCCAAAGTACTTATCTTATTGAGATTACAACCAATTTCTTCTGTTACGTTGGTATATTGATTTCAAAAAACAATATGGCACTAAAAGTTCTGCCCACTGGTTGGGTATTTTCTGTTTTAGCTAGGTTCACATATTTATCATCTTTCTTGTTTTAAAAATACTGTTGTTCTTCCAGCAGACAACAGATCTGGCCTCTTCTTTTGAGGAACTGATACATACTTGAGTGGTATAAACTTAGGCTATGAAAGAAATCTAATTTTGTAGTCCTCCTAAAGTGAGGTAATTTTTTACAAGTGAATAGCATTGAACTGTAGAATTACTCTGCCTTTTGAATAAAAAGCTGCAAAAGTTTGTATATTTGCATCTTCACCAGTATTTGAACTCCCATCATACCCTTTCAGACTTTCAGTGTTGGTTCAGACCCATCCATGGAACTGGCACAGCCTTCTTGACCATTACTAACAGCCAGTCAATGGATCTAAATTCTGGTCAGATTACTAGATTTCTTTCTAGAATTATCCCTCCTATCACAAAGTGAACCACATGGATTTTAATCCTTTTCTCCACCTCATGCTTCCACAATTCCCTATTTCGTAGAATGCGGTCAGCTTGATGGAAGTTGAAACATCATCTCCAGTTCCATTGTCTCAGGGAGTGGTATAGGCCTCAGTTTTTGAAACCCTTTTATTTTATTTATTTAATGTTTGTTAAGTATGTGAATGAGATGGTTTGTGCACACTCTCCAGCCATGACCCAAATATCTGACATCGATCTACAATCCATTATTCTCTCTGCTAATTATATAGTAATTTATAGATCTGGCCCAACCCCAACACTTATTGACAACCAGTTAATTCAATACCTATGAAACTTCAGTAGTGGCTTAAGTATCACACATTCATTCTTATTGTAAAAAACGATCAAAGACTGAAGCAATGCTAATTTAATTGACTCAAATCTTACATTGATTCAAGAATGAAGTTCATTCCTGTCATGGTATTAGAAACCCAAAACATTTGGAGAAATGATTGAAAAGATGAAAGGAATTCTGTCTGTCACCCCAAAACAACAAATCTTCCTTTTATTGGACAATTTCGAGAACAGAAACAGTTAATCCTACAGATATGTACAAATTTGGTTAGACCTAACACTGACATTTTAAAAAACAAATTAGAAGTTAACAAACTCTTCTTCTTGGCATGGAAAATTTCCTACATTCTATCCCCTATTGCCAGAGCTACCACTGGAAAATGAGTATTGCTGCCACAGCTGGATTATGGACTTCCAGTTGTTACCTCAGCCTAAAAAATGTCTCTCTCCAAACTACTTCATGTAACATCTGCAGGTTCATAAACCTCTCACCAAGAAATGAACCCAATTGTTTCACACTGCTAAAAGCCAAATGGCTACTGATTCCACAGAAAATCTCTCTCCTACAAGAAGGATGAGTTTTAGACTTATTAACATGGAGATTTTTCTATACTTTCCAAACAGACTGAAAGACTCACTCCACTGTATGGTGTAAGGTCTTTCTCAATGTCTATCTCTAACCTGCAGAGAACACAAGCCAATTTATGCTGTATCAAACACTCATCTGTCCTGGTTCCTAAAATTTGCAAAGCCATTCCAAATCACATAGCATCTATAACAACAATTCAGTCTGAATTAAGAAGCTACCTCCTCAAACAAGCACAATACAAATGTCACCTAAATGGGGCAATCACTCTAACACTCATTTGAAGTGCTATATAATCAACTGCTAATCTCACACTAAAAATGCCCTCTTGAACTCTCAATCACCATCTTATCCCACCTCAACAACTGTCTGCTTTTACTTCTCTCCAACTCTTTCAACCTCTCACTCTAAACCTCCACTATTCCCCCTTTCCTTCTTTGGTCTGTAAAAGTTCCTCACAGCTATTCCCCACTGCACTTCTTCATAGGTATATGCTAGACTAACAACCACTGGAGTCTTTATAAGCCTAGCCATGCAACCCAAATGTATCCTACAGGCTATTTTGCTTAGAGATTGTTTTAAGGAGTGTATGTTAATTATGGCATGACTTAACTGCTGCCTTTGTCCATCAGAGACATAGCTGTCAGACCAGGGGTGAATTTTCAATTTCCTATCCACTGGTCCATGTTATACTTGAATAGGGTTAGGGAATGTTCATCACATGGATGGGAAGCCTACTCTCAAGAATGGGAATTCTGAGATAGATACCTGTCCTTCCAACATATCCTATTTAAATTACAAGCAGCATTTAAATCCTTGGATCTAGTAGTTCTGCTGCTGTTCATTTTGCAGATATGCAAAAGGTTCATCAGGAAGGGATACAAGAATGCCTTTTATGCCACATATAAATCACCTCTCAGTAGTCTATTAGAAACAGAGTATAAGGATAAGGCATTGTGTTTGTGCCCTGTATTCTTTTGTTGAGGAAACACTCTGGACATTCTAGTTGTTGAATGTGTCTGGTTAAGTACATACCGAAGGGAGCATTATACTGAATGATGGGCATGAAAAGGTATGAGTATAGTGGCACAATGACTTCTCCTGACCTAAATCCCATGCTTTTACTTGTAAGGTGAGTGACATCGAATGATATTCTTCCTACCGTAGATGGATGCTGGTTGAAAATCATGTTACCATCTACATGAGCACCTAAATCCTTGGCTACTGTATCTATTTTACGGGTGATTTATGGATGATATAGTTTCCTGTCGTGGCCAGCTTCACAAAAGGTACTATTCTGCATTTCCTGTCATTGAGTTTTAAGACGTGCTTTGACACCAGTCATTTATCTTTGTTAGACTTTCCTGTAAAATGTTAGTATCTTGGGGGGTTTCTGTTATTGCTCCCAGCTTGTAATCATCTGCAAACTCGGTTTTCCAGAGGCCTTTGACATTGGCCTTGACTTTCAAGAAATAGATGTCAAAGATGAGCAGACGCAGCACAGAACCCTGGGGGATTCCACTGGTGAACAGCCTTGTTGTAGAGGTGGTCTTTCCAGTTCTAACCTCCTGAGTCCTATCTGTGGGCCAACTGGCTATCCAGTGGGTTGCATAGGGGGTTATTCCCTAACTCTGTGTCAATACCTGAGTGGGGTACTTTATCAAATGCCTTAGCAAGTTAAAAGTATACAGTATGTAGTGTTTTGCTCTCCTCCATTGCCTTAGCGACCTTCTCAAAGAAGTCCATCAGGTTCGGTAGGCATGACCAGCCTTTGACAAAGCCAAACTGAGTTGGGTCCAGTGTCTGAAGGTTTCTTATATAATTGTTAATAATTATTTCCATGGCTTTGAATGTGAGACTAGTCAGGCTAATGGGGCTGTAGTTCTGGCATCTGTTGATGGCCCGCCCTTGTGCAGAGAGATGACCATTGTGATCTTCCAGTCACGTGTCATGGAGGTTGTTTAGAGGATACAGTTGAATAGTGACTCCAGAGGTTCTGATAGGTCATATTTCAGGCCATTTAGGAGGCATTCTGGGATATTATTGGGGCCCCTCAAAGCTGTATTCTTGGCCTCCAACTGTAATAAATTGAACAGTAAGCATCATACAAAGAGGGAATAATAATGTCCATACAGAACTATCCCAGCATTTTTTCAACATTCTTGTCACTTTTTGTTTGAATTGCGTTGCATCTATTTCTGTAATACACATTATACAGATACTGGGTATACCATACATTTTAAATGTGATTCTGCTATAGTGTCTTTTTTTGGTCTTGTGGTTGTTTTTGTTCATAACCAAATTGTTTTTATTTGATCTATTTTTGTATTCCCTGGACTGATACTGAAAATGGCCTGGTTTAATGACAGCTCTGACCCCAGTTAATACAACCATAAATAAAATATCTATCTATGTGTCTGTCTGTCTATGTATCTACCTACCTGTCTGTATAGACACACACACACACACACACGCACGCACGCACGCACGCACGCACACACACACACACACACACACACACACACACACACTCTTACACAACTGTACTTTAAACTGTGTTATAAAACTTTTTCTGTTCCTTTAAGTGTATTGATAATGTACTTGATTTCACTATTGTAGCCTGCCATTTCATATATTTAATCAGTTTAATAATAACATTGATTAAGTTGTCAAAGTAGGAGTTGAGAAATACATTTAGGGTGCTGAAGAGTGGTAATACAGGGACAAGAAGGGGTGGTACTTGGGAAGTCTTTGACAAGGCTGTGTAGACTTTGTTTGGACACTAATGTGATACCAGAGCACTGTACGGGGGTGGTATTAGTGGTACCACTGCACAAATGATGTAAGAAAGTTCCTGATTAGTACTGACAAAGGTAGTCTTAATTCATCCCTAGACACATTTAGCAGAATCATTTTTATTAAACATAATTCATGTCAATTAACTGAATTAGATCTTCAGCAACCAATTCTATGTGTAAACTTTGTCTCATTTTCGGACAACCGGGGTATTCCAGCTTTTAAGAAATGTTTGTTTTGGTTCATTTGTAGCACTTTTTTGTTCATTCATCAGCTTAGTCAAGAGTTATCACAAAGCATTGGAGGTGCCTGTTTTCTCCATCTTCTTCTTGTCATTTTTTTCATGATCATCTTTATCAAGAATAATAACTGCCTGGTTGATTCTTATGCTTCCTGGTTCTTCTCTCAATCTTATAAAATAGACTTTTGCATTTACTATAGCCTGGGCAACCAGTACTACTTTCTGTTGCCTCTTGTGTGCTGTAAGCAAGCTCCTAAAGTTATTGCAACACCTAAAAATATGGAACCAATCGTATAATCCCTAGGTACATTTTTTAATAAAATTCTTTGAGATAACATGTAAAAATGTCCTGGTGGACCCATAACTGCCCCTGCATTCCTGTTTCTGAGTTTGATTTAGAGGTCATACCTGGTCTTGGTCTTTAGATGTGCACTACTCCAGAGACTGACCTAGTCACCAGTGCAACAGGGAGGGGAGGTGGTGAATGCATTATATTCATGTTGTAGTGTGGGAGATTCCTGTATGTCTTATAGCCATGTCTACTGGTTTCATTCTTCATTGTGATGGGGATGGGTGTAGCTTCAGAAACCCAAGTCCCTGGTGATATGTGAAACCCTCAAGTACTACTCAAGAATGGCCCCTGTGATTGGTGTAACAGCTGACTCCATTTTATGGTCTTGTTTTGAATGTACACCTCCATTTTTTGAAAAACACTGTTTACTATAAATCTTTTCAGCCTCACAATGTAACAAATAATGAACAACTGAAAGTAAAATTAAAACATAAGTAGAAATGTGAGAGCATACTGAGTTGTTAGATAAAGCTGATATATGATTACATTTTTTTAACATTTCAGTTTGCTGTTTTTTACACCGCATCAGAGCTAAAGCACTGACACTTAATAATGAATTAAAAAAATATTCACAAACTGTCAGTAGGATTAGATGTACTAATTTTAATTGTGGTAGATCTCCTGATCCCTTCAGGTATTCCAGCTAAAGCTTCTCTGACATGGCTAACCAAGCCTGAAAATGTATATTTGTAATTTTAACTAGTAATGTGTTCTTTTGTGGGATCAGGCTAAATGCTGAAAGAAAACAGGCAATGGATTTGCTTATCTGATTGAAAATCAATAGTAAATATATAGTATGCTAAGGTAATCTTGATAATTTCAAGTGGGTGAAGTTTGTGTGAGTGTGTGTGTGTGTGTGTGTGTGCGTGTGCGTGTGCGTGTGTGTGTGTGTGTGTGTGTGTGTGTGTGTGTATGAGTGTGTTTGGGTTTGCAGGGGCAAGTGTATTTTTTATTACTGAGAAGCTCAGAACACGTGTACATATTTTGATATCAAGGGGAGTTCTGTGGACTCTTCTCTTCCCTTCCTACTGTTACTGATACCACCTCATGATTAATATACTGACAACCCAAAAAATATCAGACTCCATACCTCCATCTTCTATTTGTTGTCAAATGTTCTTCAAGTTATTTTCCTTCCTTTCTCTTCACAATCCACTTCTCCTCTGTAATTTGCTGCTCTGAAATTTTGTGTTCCCGGGGATAGATTCACCTTTTCAGCCAATAAAATGCAAAAAATTGCATAATTCGTGAACATTTTTCTCTCCTTCTCTGACTCTTCTAGGTTACTGTGCTGATAAATGAACTCTGGCTAACTCCTCTATTACCAGAATAAATAGTTCTGGTTACTTGCTTCCCTTTTAATTACAATAGTATGTGTGAGATAATGCAATTTGCTATTATAATTCAAGCTCATAATCACAACCCACCCTATAAAGTGGCATGCAAACCTTCTGTTTTTCAAAACTGCCTATAAAATATCTCATCTGAGTCAACATTTCTCATTAATTCAGGTAGTACTATCTCCCCATCCATTCCTTGCCTTTCAGATTTTCTTTCTTTCCCATTAAAATATTCTGGTGTTCTACAGCTCTCTACTACCTGAAGTCCTTTGGCAAAATTATTTTACAGGCTTCAACAGATAGGGAAAAAATTTCTCACATCATTCCACTATCATTAAACATCCTACCTCCATAACACCACTTCTGTCACACACAGTACTGGGCCATAAATTATGCTGAGGCTGTAAGGAAAATAATACCAAAATCTATAGGAACACAATCTAAAAAAATCCCAGCCTTCAGTATATAAGGCAACACCTATTCCTGCTAAGCTCACACATCTACAGCTCCACGCAGTTTATTCACGTATTATCAGGAAAGCAAGCTTAAGCCCATAAGATCCACTAGGCCTGCTTTCATGCATGGAAATGTTTTAGTCATAGGTGAAGCATACTTACACCACAGTCAACAGACTGGAAAAGAACAGGGTGACTGTAAGCTGCTTGTCCAGTGCCAAGATCTGTGATGTTATAAGAACCCTAGCAACCCTTAAGCCAGGCAAATATAATTACAACCTAGTGGTGGCCCATGTGGGAGTGAATGACCTGAGAAGCTCCACCCAGAGAGACACATGATGGGACTTACTATACATGTGTTAAAGCAGGAAAGACACTGGTCTTGAGTAGTATCTTGCCTTTGCCAAGAATAAAGCCTACAGACCAAGGAAAGATAATTGGATTTAGCAGTTGTCCACATAATTAGTTTAATTCTAAGGGGGTCCAGTATATGTCAGTCTGGGAAGAGATGGCAGGCATGTCTTCCTGTTTTGAGAGGTATGGTTTACACTTTTCATATCAGAGCTTCCACATACCGGTTAAAGCCTTTGCTGTTCCCATAGTGCATTTTTAGACAGAAGCTTCTTACTGGACATTCTCACATAACAGACTGAAACACAAATCTGTACAACATTGTAGTTGCACTATTCAATACTATGAGTCTAAACAGAACAATGCCATAATTTGAGACCCTCCTGAAACTCAAAACATTCATATTTGTGTAGTTACTGTGATATGCTTTCAAAGCAGTGACAGCACTCTCTCTGTATCAGTGTTTAGTACCTATCATACCTGCAGACCCTTGGATAATTGTGGGGGACTATCTGTTTTTTGTTCATAAAACAGCAGTGCCTCACATCAAATTCCCCATGAACTTAACTTGCAGTTCATGCAATCCAAATCACCCTTAGCAAATCCAGCTATTACATCATTGCTAGATGCAGATCCCCATCAGTGTTCTGCAAAGACCATAGAGATTACCTTAACACATTAAAACATTGAATCTCAAGCCAAATTACCTATTTGCTAAGGGACTTCAGTTACCCAAGAATTGATCGGCACACTTAAAAATCTAAAAATAGTTATACCTATCATTTCCTAGACTTGAGTTAATACCAATGCACTGTTGCAAATTGTGAAATTACCCACTAGAGGTTCTAACATTCTTGACCTGGCCTTTACCAACCTAGCCCACTGCTGTACCCAACCCACATCTCCTCATCACTACTTAAATCTAACCACAGACTTCTCTTTTCTGTGAGCCCTGGTTGTACTACCCCATCAACAAATTAGACCATTTTAGGGACTTCTCTATAGCAAGCCTACTTCAGCTTGTAGAAAACATTTAAAACGTTTCAACATTCTTGCAAATAGACCCAACAGAGCGGGCTACTGCAGTCGCCTTTGGTTTTCACCAGCAGCTAACAGCTGAATAGAAATGACAGTACCTATCCAATCTAAACATAATGGTGAACTCAGGAGTAACCCTCTCTGGTGGAACTCCTGTATAAATAAATTATGTAACAAAATGAGGAAAATAATGAAAATTTGTAGAAAATTCCCACCCTTTCCTACCTTAGAACCACACCGGAACATGCCAGCAAGGAACTTGTGAGCGCTGTTAGAAAATGTAAAGCATGATATGAACTTAAGGTTGCCACAGATACCAAAGGAAATGACAAATCATTCTTTTGTTATGTCAGAAATTAAGAAATAATGCTCAACGCTGCACTGTAGTATCACACACTCTGAACCCAGGGCATAGTCAATATATTAGCAGGCAAATTTAATGCTAACTTTACAGCATTTACCCACACTGTAGTTCCTACTATCCCTGACAATTTAGTTTCCCCTAAAATGACATTAGAACAAGTCTTTGGATCCCTATCAAAAGCAAAAAATAATACTGCCGTGGCACCTGACAGCATACCACATTGTATCCTTGGTGCCAAGAATGTACCATCCTGGACTCTACTGAAACTGTTCAACCTCAGCCTGCTACAGGGTTTGTGCCTGATGTCAGAGTACAGTTACTCTGACTACCCTGTACAAGAGTAACTCTTATACAGACTCAGGTGATTATAAGCCCATCAAACTTAGCAGCCTTATATGCAAAGCAATGAATGGTATCATAGCAGAACTCATTTATGTAGACATAGGTAACTTAACTGAACTAGACCCCACTCTTTTTGGTTCTGTGAAGGGCAGGCCCTGCATTCTGAACCCAGTATTTTATCAATCTATCTGTCTATCTATCTATCTATCTATCTATCTATCTATCTATCTATCTATCTATCTGTTTATCTTTCCTTTTTTAGAGGAGACCCAGGGTGGTGTTTATACTACTAAGGGAGATTTGGCCAGGGCATCAGGAAACTTCCACTACTCATTTTGATAGGTGCTGTGGGATCTATTACATCCTCCTGAGCCATAGGTCTCAACCTGCTAAGAGGCCAATATGGAAGACAGACCATAGCAATGTGTGACAAACAGCCAAAATATGAAACATGCCATTTTTGCACTGCACGAAAAGTGTACCTTGGCCATGGCCATGGCCTTTCAACCGAAGTATACTATGTATAATTGAAAACATTATAGGTTAAACAGTTTCATTTCCACCATCCTTCTGCTTCTCAGATAATAAAGGAACTGGCCACGAGATATATTTGCCTGTAAATACTATATGAAGATCATTTTGCTGAACACTTTCGTAATAATACAGTACCTTTTTTTTTAAAACGTTCCAGTAAAGAAAAGTATGCCTTAGGAAAACCTGTACTATTTGTATTACCAGCTTGTGATTATCAGATGTGCCTGCTTCACTGGCTCCTTTAAATCTGATACACAGGTATTATAGTTTATGTTTTCATGATACACACTGTATATGTTCTCCCAGTTATGTGGTCTTGTAGCTCAGGCATTAGAGCACTGGCCTAGTAAAAGTAGGGATCATGTGTTCAAATTGCTTCAAGCCCTCTGCTTGTACTTTAAAATGTGGAAGCCAATTGGGGCGGTACATTTCAAAGACAGTTTCAATGCTCCACATGTAGCACACTTCATCTTCCTTTAATGCAAGTAAAATCAAAAGGCTGTGGGTTCTATCCCCACAGCAAATGTTTGCCTTCTACTTACAATATTGATACAACAATGTAGTCTAAGGAAGATGCTGTACTATGTATATATGATGTTATCTCACAGACACATGGTACAGGGTTCAATTCACACCCTTAAAAGGAAAATTGGGTAAGCTTAAAATGGCCCACAGCGACAACCAGTCTAGTACCTCACCCATGAACCTAGATACACATTTTTGTGCAATCTAACTAGACAGACAGTGAAGTCCAAAACATAGCTCCATGATGTTAAGGCCACAGATGCATAAACCTGAAATTGCAGTAGTTACTGGAAATGTCACTACATCCATAAGCAGTTATTAATTTTTTTCCCAAAAATACTTCTTTATCGCAATAAAAAAAATATAGAAACAAAATGCATTAAAATTGTTTATTACTATAAGTATCTTCATCTGCAGTGGTGCAGCGGTAGTGTTGTTGCCTCACAGCAAGAGGTTGCCCCGTTCGATTCTCGTGTGAAGTGCGGGGAGTGCCTTCTATGTGGAGTCTGCATGTCCTCCCTGCAGTTGGGTGGGCGTTCGAAAGACATGCGTAAATGGGCGTGCCTTCATTGAAGGTTGAACGTCGAGCTGGCACCACAGCATTTGTGAAAGTCTACTGCCAATCATTAGCAGACCAGAGTTCCGCTGTGGTGACCCCTAACCGGGAAAAGCCGAAAGACAAACATTACTATAAGTATCTTCATTATTAAATGGTTAAACCTTTACATAAGATAACACAATTAAGAAACATAATTCGATATCAGGAACAGTTACTTGATTGGTTTGTATAACACAATGGTGATTGGCTGTAATTGCATTATACAAGCCAATCAAAAACTGTGTAGCACAGCCAATGCTGAACAGCTGTTTGATTGTTTTGTATACAGTGATGCTGATTGGCAGTAATCGTGGTATACAAACCAATCATTAGCCATTTAGTGGAGCCAAAGCTGTTCAGACCTGAGCTACCACCAGCTCAAGCAGATGGGACCACAGTTTAATGTCTCATCCAAAGGAAAACACACTCAGGAGTGCAGCGTCAGCAATTGTTCCACCTGTTGTGAGAATAGAACTCACAGCTTTCTGCACCAAAGGCAAGTGTGCTACCTATTGTACCATTGACACTGGTAAGATGTCTGCTTCTTTGAAAAGGTTATAGAGGCTCTGGACAGTGGTCTTTCTATGCATGATGCTTATCTTGACCTGACCAAAGCTTTTGATGCTGTTTTCCATGTTGGAATTATTGAAAAATGAGCTAAACATAATGAAAACACTACATTGTCCACTGGATTGGAAATTACAATAGGGCCCAGTCTGTTAAAGTTGCTGGTACACTTTCTGAATATAAAATTGGAGCAAAAGGGGTGCCGCAGATATCTTTGCTAGGCCCTTCACTGTTTGGCAATTATTTTGGGGATACTCAAGATGATATCCCAGAAGTGTGGTTGACCAAGCTTGCTGATGACTGCAAGTTGGGTACTGTTATCCACTCATCCACTGATGTTAAACAGATCAAACAAGTGTTTAAATTATGTACATATTGGGTGTAATGAAAACGATCTCAAGTTAAATACAAAAAGTTCAGTGTCATATCATTCTTCAAACAATGCTTCTCCCACATCATATCTTGTATATGGTACATCTCTTCAGTCAGAGACTGTCATAAGACACCTGGATACTTATGTGGACAACTATCTCTCATTAATTGGCATTGCTTTCACCATAGTATATATGGCATAGTTAATTATCAAGGGAATATCTTCAAGAGCCAAAGAAGTTATTGTACGTCTATTCTTCCCTTATCACACCCATCATTTAACAGAATGCCCCCTTTGGTATGTACAAATCTAAGTATATTGCTCAAATGGAAATGCCCCTAAAATTTCTAAACAAGAAAATTAAAGGTCTTAAATCCTTCAAATATCTTGGAAAATTAGCATAACCCCTTAAATTCAGTAGCCTAGTGGTTGTTCTGAGGTGACCTGTATCTAGCTTTTCAGGACATGAAAGACACAATCCTATTTGACCTCCTATTAATTTGCAAAACCAGTGCCTGTACAAACACATGCACTAGGGACTTTAGTATACACCTAAAGTCCCTAGTGCAGGTGTATACTAAAGTCCCTAGTGCAGGTGTTTGTACAGGGACTTTAGTATACACCTAAAGTCCCTAGTGAAGGTGTTTGTACAGGGACTTTAGTATACACCTAAAGTCCCTAGTGCAGGTGTATACTAAAGTCCGCAGTGCAGAGTTTGTACAGGCACTTTAGTATACACCTAAAGTTCCTAGTGAATGTGTTTGTACAGGGACTTTAGTATACACCTAAAGTCCCTAGTGCAGGTGTATACTAAAGTCCCTAGTGCAGGTGTTTGTACAGGGACTTTAGTATACACCTAAAGTCCCTAGTGAAGGTGTTTGTACAGGGACTTTAGTATACACCTAAAGTCCCTAGTGCAGGTGTATACTAAAGTCCGCAGTGCAGAGTTTGTACAGGCACTTTAGTATACACCTAAAGTTCCTAGTGAATGTGTTTGTACAGGGACTTTAGTATACACCTAAAGTCCCTAGTGCAGGTGTATACTAAAGTCCGTAGTGCAGGGTTTGTACAGGGACTTTAGTATACACCTAAACATAAACAAGACTCACTGGAGGGATCATTTCCTAATATGGCATATTCCAAGCCTGTGGAATAAGTTGCCAGTCCAGGTCAAACAAAATTTTACTTTGACTACTTTTAAAGCTATTCTTGATGACTAGATGGGTAGGCACAAATTTACAGCAGGGTTATCATGTAAGGTCCTACTCAGTTTAGGAGGTAAGCAGTATTACATGCTTCACAAGGGTGGCAAGAACTTTTAAGTTTTTCTACTTGAAGGTATATATGACTAGGCATTTTATTGTGCATATTATCACTTGCCCTATGAGCTTGTGAACCCAATATTATTTGTATGTTCCTATGTTTAATCTGATGATTAGGGATGTTACATTTTATGTTATTATTGATCAGTCTTACAGGCTTGCAGATGTCTAGCTCTAGTGGATTCCCAGTGTATTTGGTAACAGCACTACTGTAGACTATTTCATAGACTGGGAAAAGTCTCTCAACCATCCATTTCTCTTGTATTCTTCTCCTAATACCATCCTGAGGTGTTCCACTCCCACTTCATAAAATTTAGTTTGGAACCCATCCTTACTCCCTGCCTTTTTACTTTTCATACCTCTGATTCTGAGAAGGCCTTTGTTTCATTTATCTCCTGGTCTTTTTCCTGATCCACTTCATGTAGAGTATATTAGTCAGCCTATCCCACCATATTCACCCATTGGGATCAACTTGACCTGTCTTGTACAGCTCAGTAAAACTGCACGCTTTCACATGTAGTGATTCCTTCAAGTAATTGGTACATTGGGAAAGCATGTATAACAATAAGTTTATGCTTTCTTTGAACCAATGATTTCTTGAAGAAACACTACAGTGTGAAAATGTGTATAAAAGTTTGTGGTTTCTTGAGTCAGACGTTTTGTTTATTCTTTGGTTGGTTTTGTCCATTGGATCAAAATTTAACCATTTGTGCTGCCACACTTTGGATTACTTCATATAAATTCCCATAAAGGGCACCAAAAGCTCTTGTATTCCACATTCTCTCACATCACTTCTAATGGTAATTTGATCTCTTTCACCTCTCTGGTATATATTTTTTCTGTTTGAGTGTTCTAGCAAGATACTTGCCATTACTGCCATCTGTAACTATGAACAGTCCTTCTATCCTACAGATTCACAGGTATGGTTTGCATGTATCTTAATCTTCTTCTCTCTTTAATTCATCAGTGTACATGTCACTCTGCTGCATCTGATCTGTATATTTGTAAGTTTTTCTTTAAGTGCCATTATATTCATTTCTTTTTGTATTCTTTTTTCCCATATTTTGCAGTTACTCTATCCCTCAGCATAACTTTGACTTGATCCCACTAAGCAGCTACTAAAATCTCCCTCCTATACTAATTTTCTTAAAAAGTGTGGAATCTAATGCTACTCACTCCTCCCTTTATAGCCAATGGCTCTCTGTCCTCAACCATTCAGTCTGTGTTGCTCCTTATCAAAGGACATTAAAAAAATGTATGCATTGTCAGAATGGTAGTGATCCACAATCAAAATGTTTACTGCACTTAGTCAACAATGACACTGTGTTCAAGTGGTGGTGTATCACTTGTCATTTACTGTTTAAATGACAAGTAGAATGTAAAATGATAAAATAATTTCTAACTTCAGGGTAAGATGGAGACACCAGGTTCAGCCTCCTTCCATTGCCTATATAAATTGTGGCTTCTCTACCTAGGCAGACCTGGTACCTCATCCTGAAGTGATACTATTTAAGCTGCTCAGTTGTCAAACTGCAATCAGACAAGAATGCTCATCCTTAGTTGAATAAAGATCTTAAACCCTTAACTGGACTGTTTTTTTTCCTCTGGAAAAAGGACTTTATTTTTGCTAAGTTTTTCTAAGCTAGCTGTGACCAGGATCCATCATTTTGAATAATTATCCATACTCCTATTCTTTTAATATGTTCCAAAATGAGGGATACATGACCACCTCATAGCATTATATTCTATTACTCCCCACACTCACTTCAACATATTTCCAGTTATTTAGTAATTTATCAGATTTTTTCTTCTCCCACCTATTTTCTGCTGTATATCTAGAGTTACAGCTGTCCTTCAGTCTTAACCCTTCCCATGCCTATTAAGAATATAGTGAGAGTAGAATGTTTAACTAGATATACATCCTCCCATCTTAGCCCATCAGACAATCCCTTTATTGAACTGTATAATTTGGCCCTCAACATGATTACATTTTATAAACCTATACAGCACTCATAATATATTTAAATTAAATTCATCACTGGTTGCCAGAGTCAGGTGTTATATATCCAACAGCTCTTTTGAGCCCACTGAGTAGAAAAACAAATTAATAGGTAAATATATAGAAAAATAAATATTTAAATGGCCAAATGACTACAGATACCAAGAGAAATGGCCCATAATATCTTGCCTTATATTTTATTTGTACATGTTGATTGTCATAAAGAACACAAGTTTCCCTTGTAGGCTCTTATGTGGTAATCTGCTTACCGTTTATTTATTTTATATCTACTAAATTTGTTGACAGATGTGATCAGCTGATCATCCTATACTCCTAATATACAGTTTGCCTAAGGTTTAATGAAGTGACTACCTGCACATTACAGAACAAAGGTATATAGTCCAGCTTCCCTCAACGAAATGAGTATAGCTTACAGAGCCATTAGAGTTATTCTGGACAAACTACTCTTATTTGATCACATCACGCCTGAACTGTATGAGTTTTTAAGAGTATGTGACCCAATCATGCTCAGGATTTTTGAAATCTCGAAGGTTCATTCAAACATTTGTAATCCAACCCTTCAACCCCTAGTGGCATCTGTGGGGTCCATCACTGAGCCACTTGCTAAATTTATTGATACGAAACTTAAACACGTGTTTCGAAATTCTGAGCATATTTTATGCGATTCCTGTGATTTAATAGATAAATTACGGAAGGGTAATGCTATATATTTTTTTTCCTTACATGCGATATTAAAAACCTATTTTATGTTATACCCCAGGAACAGGGGTTATTATGGTTTGATGAAGTGGTACAAAAGTGTTAGGGGTGTATCTGAAAACAATGGGATGTTAATACATGGGTTTATGGACATTGTCCTTATTAATGCCTTTCTTTCATTTTGTGATGAATATTACAAGCAGAACACCAGTGTGGCAATGGGAGCCTCGTGTGCTCCCATTTTTGCCAGTGGTGTGTTGTTTAGATGGGAATTAGACATTTTGTTTCAACTGCCATTATTTAGGCTGTGTAAAGCTTTCTTTCGATATCTTGATGATTTATTGATTTTTTGGCAAGGTAGTCAGGACCAATTTAGAGAGTTTTGGGGGCAAATGGAAGTGAGTACCAAATTTTTGAAATTTACTAATTAGATTGGGTTGGATTAAATCAATTATTTAGATATAAAAATGTGGTCATCTGATGGTAGCTTAGAAACCAGGGTGTACAGGAAACTAACTTATTGTAACACCCTTTTTTTTTATTCTAGTTGCCATCTGTATTATCGGAAAAAAGGAATAGTTAAAAGCCAGTATGTCAGAGCCTGTAGGTTAACATCAGATGACAGCATTTGCCAAGATGAATTTTTAGTACTGTAAAAGACGTTTTTAGACTGGAATTATCTGGCTTCTTTGCTGGATAATATTGGTAAGCAGGTATGGACAGAAAGGCAGGGCAAGTATGGCCCCATTATTAAATATGGGATGACCAAGAGGGTGACTGCTAATAGTTGTGTTAAGTCTGATTTTGATAGATATGCTAACATGGTGTTGCATTATTCACTGGATAGTAGACATAGAGAAGATTATTGCAAATAATTGGTTTATTTTTGATTGTGACAAAGTTACAAAAGTTTTAGTAGGGTAAAACCCACAATCACGTACAAAAAGGAAAGCAATATTAAAAATATTCTGGAGAATCCACCCATTAGTACCACCAGACTTTGGCCTGTGACACAGAAATGTGGTAGGTGCCACCAATGTGGTTACATAGAAAACCATTACAATGGATGGCTCTATGACAGAATTAAGAGTTATACAAAGGGTGGTATTGCCTTCTGTACCCAGTGTCAAGCATTTTACATTGGTAAGGCCATTAATTTTATTAATTGGAGAATTCACTAACACTGTTATAGTATTCAACATTCAGACAATAAAAGTGCTTTAGCAAGACATTCCCTTAGTTGTAAAGGGTTTGTTAAATTTAAGTTTTTTATCATGGAGCAAGTCTCCTATTTGGCTTATTCAGGAGATTGGAAAAATAAACTGCTGCAAAGGGAGATGTTTTGGCAACTAAAGATGGATGCCACTACTCCATCAGACATAAATGACTCTATATCCATTACCAGTGAGCTGAAGTATAAATCATATAAAAGTTAGTATAGTTTATGATATTTTTTATTTGTATATATGTATGCATGTTGACTAGATAGAGTTTATTTTGTATTAGTGGTAAATGTGTTTAAGTATGGTTTATATATTAGATTGTTTTATCTGTATACTTTTAATACATTTTACATGTTGCCTTACATGGTCTCTTTAAAGTGTTTTACACTGTGCCGTTTTTTGAGTTAGCCTCTTAGTGCTCAATTGTGATTGGTTTATTGTGGGAGGTGTGCAGTTGCTGGTATATTTAAATGTGATTTGTAAACTTTTTCTGATGATTTCTTTTAAGTTATAAGATGAAAGCACTTAACTTTTTATTGTGTTTAATAAAGTACGTAGTCCTGTTCTCCGGAGTCCCTAGTTTTTGGTTTCTGCATAATTAAAAATGTTGGATCTTCTTATAGACTAAGAAAGATTTTCTCACCTCTCCATGTGTCCACTCTTTTCATTTCCTCATGGCATCTCTATTTTAACCTGACTTCCTTGACCCACTTTTCTTTGCAGGTCTCATCTTGGGATCTATTCAGGTACATTAACATGCCTGGTGTCCAAATTTGCTCACCTTGATTTCAAAAATTCTCACTCCAAAATCAGTTGGAAGGCACTCTTGACTTCTGCTCATTTGTCTATTACATCTGTATTTATCTCCTCAGAGGTATCCATTTTTTTTCTTTTTTCTTAGTTCTCCTTGGAGTATAATTCCTTATTGAACTTTCTTCACCTTATTTTAGTACTACCATCAATTCTGTTATAACTCTCAGCCTCACTTACAACCATTCAAGTCTCATGACTAGTCTTAACAGTCTTTTCTGGTTCCTAATACTCCCTGTTCCTCATTGGAGTATTTGGAATGGACCTCTGATCATCTGAGCATTGCTTTCATTTGTTTACAAAACCACAGTATTTTTCAGCCTGTAGCTAGCTTTGCTGTCTTCCTGAATCCAGTAGACAAAGTCTGAGGCATCTTCTACCAGATTTCCAAAGACATGCATCTGGAGCATTTCTCCCCGGGCCTCCGCTGAAAACAGGCTCTGTGGAACCTAGTCGGACATTCCCGGTCAACAAATGTTAAATAAATAAAATAAATAAATAAATAAATGAAATAAGAACTCATCTCATTCTCACCCCTATCACTTAGGCCAACTATGATAGGTACATGGTTGGTAATGCCTAGAATTTGTAGTTCATTTCTGATGAAGAGGTATGCTTTAATGCATCTAATATTGCTTTTGAAAAGTTGTTTATTTATTTGCATTTGTTTATCAGGATAGTCTGATTGGGCAGAACCCCTTTTCAGTAGAGGACCTGGGAGAAAACCTCCAGAAAGACAAAAAACACAGTTGACGTAGCTAACTTAGACATGTAACAGAAAGGCATACATTGAATACATTGAATACATTGGCCATACACTGAATACATTGTATATAAAGCTGTTTATCCTTGAAATGGTTAGATGCCTGATAAATTTAACAGTTTTCACAACATCGTCTTCAGTCTGAAAAGAATGAATGCAAACCAAAACATGTTTAAATAATTTGTCCATTCTTTTACTACCAACTCTATATATTTGCTTTGATACCTGCTGAAAAGCCACAATGTGTCTGGATTTTCTATTTTATACAACTTTTTAAGGGTTTATATTAAATCACCAAACACCTAAAAAAGCAAACGTTGATTGATCGACTCTATGTAAGCAAAAGTTTACAATGTCAAAGTGTCAGAACAGCGATTTTTTTCCAAGGGAAAAAAAAATCGCTGTTCTAACAAAAAAAAAATAAAAATAAAAATCAATTTCAAACATTACATTAAGTGAGGGGCTTCACCCCCCACACACCCCTACTTAAATATACCAACTCCGAGACCTCACTACAGTGCTGAAAATGGCAAAATACCGAAGTGGCCAAGCAAATTCTTTCCCAGAGAAAGAATTTGCTTAACTGCCGCTTCAATATTTTGCGTTTTCAGTCTTTTAAGTTCGACCAAGATGCATTTGAAAGAATGCGTCTTCTGCCTTCTAATATAGACCCCTTTTTAGGATATGATCTTGTATTATAATTGAGAACTTTTTTCTGTTATCCCATTAAACTTCAAATTCTGTCTATTGGAATGATTTTCTAAATAATCTCCTTTACTAATTTTGCTGCATTCTTTTACCTTGATAAAGCATTTGCTGTTTCATTTATTTACTTATTTTTTATAATTATCTTTAGTTTGTTAACCAATGAGTCTAATATGTTTTGTTGTTTCTCTTCTGTTTCCCTTACGTTTCCCATTCTAAACATGACTGTAGGAAATTCTTGAACAGTAAATGTATATAGTCTTGGCAGAGAAGATTTAAAGTTATAAAATTCTCCCTCTGTGCCTCTGTCTGTTGCTTTTCCCTTTTTTACCTACTGCAATGCTTCTTGAAGGAGAATTTTCTGTATAATTCTGACACCAAGCAAGATTTTTTGAAGTGGGCTTCCATTCTCTGTGTAAGCTAACTAATAATTTAGTAGACTACATTTTCATGGCATATTTTTCTATCATGGAGTCCTAAACTCTAAGTATATAGTTTTAATCTTATGAATTTTATTGGACTTGTAGCTGGCCAACTTTTCTAGCAAATCTTGGAATCTGTCATCTTGTACAGCTATGGCTTCATGTAACTCATATACCTTTTCTTCTACCATGAATAATACTAAATTAGTTAACCTATTATCTTGCATTATAAGGTTAACAGCTATATACTAAGCTACAGACCATCAGGGTCTTTATAAGCCTAGCTGTACAATCCAACCCAATTGTGTCCCTATGTAGCCTAGGCATTTATTAAGATGGGGTATGTTAGGAAGTGTCTAGAGGTTATGTGGGCAGGTATGTATCATAAACATCTATTAAGAGATGGTATTTTAAGAAGTTTCTAGAGGTTATGTGGGGGGGTATGTTAGTATGGGCATTACTATCTGCTTCTGTCTATCAGAGACATTGAGGCCAGACCTGGGCTGAATTTATGATTTCACATCCATTGGTCAATGTTATGCTTAAATAGGGTTAAGGATGGATTCTGCTTGACATATATGGGGGGGCTTGTTCCAGAGCATGGGGATCCTCTTAGACATGTAGCTGTCTCAACATCATGTCTTATTTATGTCAGAAGCAAAATTTTAATCCTTGGATCTAGTGTTCTGATGCTGTTCATTTTGTGGGTGAGCAAAAGGTCCATCAGAGCTAGATCCAAGGATGTATTGTATGCCGGATATAGATCGCCTGTCAGTAACCTGTAACAGACTGAGTATGGAGATTATGGCTTTAAGGTGATCCATATAGGACAATATGTTTACACCTGTTATTCCCTGTATTGCATTTAATTTTGGTGCTTGGTTCTGGAATCTGGCTATTAATTTCCTCCATTGTGAACTTATACCTTGTGCCACTCTCTGCTTCAAATATTGACAGGGTAGATATCTCAGCAGGTATTCATATTGGTTTCTGTTTGTCTAAACTTTGAAACTTTCTTGTTTTCCATTTTTGTTTTATATGAGGAGCTTTAAGGATTAATATTAATACAATTTGTCCAAAACCTCTAACTCCTTCCACTTCCAAACTGCAAAAGCTGATTTTTGGGAGGTAAAATTATACCTGAATAAAAGGTAAGTGCCCAATTTTCCTAAGCTGGAAATGCGAATAGTTTCTTTCAAAATGTTATTATTACATCAGTATATGTGGATTAAGATCTGGTAACTAGAGACTGGAGGATAACAGAGATAATAAAGAGGAGTATGATCGGTTCGTTGATCATAACCCGTTTATTACATGTTTGGGACATGGATGCCAAGAAATTCATTTCAAGAATGAAGGTTGGGGGGGTGCTTAACATTTGTTAAGGTTGGGTCTTGCGCCACTCTGACACTTAACTGGTTTGTCTTTTCTCAAATATCTGAATGTAATCATCTCACTTAATGAACTGCAATTAGTGGAGATATATGCATTCATGCTTTTTACATCATTGTCCGCTCAATATAAATAGTGTATATAGTTATCTTTCCAAGTAGCATGTCATTCTGTTTGGTTTTAAGCATGGATACCTTAGAATGTAACATTCTATAGGAGATCAACCACATGACAAAGACTCTCACATCAAATGTAAACATCCCAGTTCCAACTCTGAAATTGTTCCAAAACTGTTTCACAGTTGTTTGGCATTCTCTGAAATCGTAATAAAATCTGAGAAATGTTTGCAACTCTGCATGATGAGGTTTACTAAGAGAAGACTCCCTCATGAAAGGAGAGGGTGAGAGTGGGGCTTGCCCGCCTCCAAGAATGCCTTTTTTCAATTTTGTCACTAGCAGGATAGACAAATGTGTTTGTTGATGAGGTTGCATCATTGTTTGCTGACTGCAAGTAGTGTGTCATCTTCTTGTAGTGGATCTGTATTACATCTGGGGAGTTAACATCACAATTCTCCATATTTGCTATCTGATTGTACATGCCTAGTCCAAGTTTTAGAACGTGCCACAGACAATTTAGTAGTAAGTTATTTAGCCATTTTAATGATTGCTAATCTTTGTTCAAAGGCCAGGTGAAGAGCAATCCATTTTTGGTTTAAAAGAGTATATTGTTAATAATATACTGGAAGTAAAATTTAACTGTACTGTTAATGTCCTGAGTTTAATTCCTAAAAACAGTGTTATTAGTGGATTCTGTGTTAATTTTATTGTATATCTCAGATGTTCTGTTTGTTCTCAGTTATATGTGTAAGCCAGAAATGTATATACAATTATTTAATATTTAGTAGAGGTTATTCATGATCTGTCCAAGTATTCTGTGGAAGTAACTTTGTTATTTATCTATAAACAGAGATATTTTGGTTTCTTGTGGAGTTTATAAAATCCTTTTAAAGTCATACTATTCCTGATTGCTTGAGCCAGACCTTCTCTGGCTAATGCAAACAGCAACTAATAAAGTGGGAAGCTTTCTTAGTGTCTCTTATTATTGTAAATATATCAGATATAAATGCAACTACTTTACCAGAAGAGCAAGAATTGTTACATGCTTCCAAAACCAATAAATTAAATTTCTCTCTAGGCAATCCATTCTTTACAGGTCAGTCAATAAAAACTCCATTTAAAAGTTGCAAAGGCTTTGTTACTGTCTAAGCTGATGTATGTGTGTGTGTGTGTGTGTGTGTGTGTGTGTGTGTGAATGTTTTATTTCTATAAGTAAACTTTATCAGAGTTGATGCTTTTTTATATGTCATATGACTGTGTGTAATAAGCCAAGACAGAGGAGCAATTTAAGCTAATTAGCTAACATTCAGATAAATGCCTTGTCATTTATAATACTTATGAATATTTGCCTGTAAAAGAAGGATTGCAGTGGATCTGTATTGCATTTTGGTATTATAGATATCCACAAGTGTAGCTGAAAATTATAGCAGACTACCTTGTTTCAAATTATATTAGAACCTTTTTAAAAGTAACTTATATGTGTTTGTGGAAGCCACTTATATATTTTTGATCTAATTCCATAATGTTCTGGTGACTTATTCCTGCTACGTTGTTTAATATGGTTTTGAAAATCATATGACACTTTTTAGCAGAACTAGTACTCACAGAGTTAACGTTTGACTAAAAAAATGTAGTATAAGGACTTACACACATCAGGTTACATTCAACATATGAACAAGTGTAATACATTTGGAAATGTTTTAAGTATAGAAGGAACAACAATATTTATGGCATGTAATCGATCACTATGAATCCATTTAATGTGATTTTGACAGGATCTCTCTTAATCTTCCTAGGTAGGTGGTGATAAACCTTGGAATACAATGGACAGAGTTTGAGTTTTAGCTTGCTTAGAGCCACTGCTGTTCTGAATTAATTAAGTTTAAAGTATATGCATAAGAAGTTTGTATTCATTTAATTAAACTTAAATATCTTTGTAGCCATTTAACTAAAATCTTAGAGACAGTTGTCCATACCCAACTAATGGACTACCTTCTCAAAAACAATCTACTATCCAACACCCAGCATGGTTTCTGACCCTTCCACAGCACCACCTACTGTCCTTTACTAAATGAGATAACCACTATAGAAACAGCGGACAATTTATATCTACTATATTTTTGGACTTATCCAAAGCCTTTGATATAGTAAACCACAATAAACCTGTCAATATTCTCTCCACTCCAATCCTTAGTTCCTCCACTATCACGTTTCCAAAGCGACGTATCAGGTTGACAGCAGGCAGCCCAATGGCAACACCAACTTTCCCTTCTTCTTCCATTTACCTTAAGGGTTCCTGAAGGCTCCATCCTTGGGCAATTACTATTCCTTCTATTCACTAACCACCTCTCTGCCTCCACACCAAATGCCTCAGTTGTACAATATACTGATGACTCCACTCTAATATGTGCAGCTCCTACACTAAAAGACCTCCACACCATAACCCAAGACTCCTTTCTATCTGTCAAAACATGGCTCACTAACTCCCAACTCATTCTTAATCCCAAAAAAACAAAACTAATTCTCTTCAGCCCAAGAGTCCCCTCACTGTACCATTCTTTTAATATCTTGTCTAAAAATAAAACAATGATCCCCCCACCAATCCACACTAAACTACTTGGAGTCAAAATTGACAATAACCTGAAATTTGATATTCATATAGCTCAAACCATCAAGAAGGTTCACAAGAAACTAGGTTTCCTGTATCGTAACAAGCAATTTCTTACAAAACACACAAAAGCCACTATAGCTCGAACACACCTCTTATCTACCCTCTTCTATGCCTCCCCAGTTCTAACCAATCTCCACAAGTCAGACTTAGACAAACGGGAATCTTGTTATAGTAAAATTGCCAGGTTTGCAACAATATGGGACTCATCACTGTACATTTGTAAAACAGTTAAACTGGTTCAAACTTCCTCTTTTGCTACAATTGAATCCACTAAGCTTTGCATACAAAATATTCCATCACCCCAAGAAAATCCCTGCTCTACAAAATCTAGTATAACCAAATGCCACTAACTGGGCTCTATGCTCCAGTAATCAAAACCTTCTAAATACCACGAAAGCTAATAATGATGCTGGGAAGTCTCTCTTCTGTAATACTATATATATGTATATATATATAAAAACAATGGAATAAGTTACCAACCTTGATGACTTCCAACTGGTCTACTACACAATTTAAAAAGCTCCTTAAGTCACTCTTCATGAACACCTGGTTATGTTCTTGCACCTCTCTTAGGTAAGCACCTCCCTAAAAACATTGCAATTCATCATATAGGAATATGCCATTTCACAGTAGCAGCTGTCAACTGTATAAAATTAGCTTGTTAGCATCTCAGAGTGTATTCAATCACTGCACTTCTCCTTCAATAGAATTCTACTCTCCACTGTTACTTGTTATTCTCAAACAGTCATGCTTGTTACTAATTATTTGTTATTCCAGTAATCATTGTTACTTTATTTCTACATAATCATTGTAACTTTATCTTTATGTACTCACTTGAATGCTGTAAATACTGAAAAGTCTGTAAACACTGATATGTCTGTAAATGGAGCTTTTCTTCCCGGGCCGCCGCTGAAAACGGACCTGTGTCTAGTCAGACTTTCCTGGTAAACAAATGTAAAATAAAATAAATAAAAATAAATAAATAAAAATTTAGGCCTTTCTGCATGTTGTATGCTATATAAAACAAATAGTCTTGTAGTATGTAATGTTCTCCTGCCATCCAAAGCTTAGCTTCTAAAAACATTTAAATCAGTATCAGTCCAACAGATAAGGATGAGAGGATAAGTGCTATTACTACTGTTTTTTACCTCCCTTATTGTGTACTTTTCAACTGATCATCTGCTACTTTTTGCTCCATTTGCATCTAATCATTATGTCCCTGGCACTACTACTAGGGCTGGGGCTGCCTCAACTGAAGGCGGGATAAGAAGGCAATAGAGAAATGTGGAGTGTAGTCTGTAACAGCATATACTGTCATGCAGGTGGAATGTCCTAAACGGGCAGAACTGCTGATATCACACACATCCCACACATCACAGTATGGAATGCCAATGGGCTCCAGCCCTATCCTATAATGCCATTTCTTACTGTTAATCTGTCTTGTGATCATAGTAGGTCTACCCCCATCACTGGTGTAGTGCCTAATCACAAATGGAAGTCCTTATCCTCCCACCCACAGAGGAGAGACACAGCTTCCAACACCACCCTCTCTAGCTCCTCCTGATCAAACTCAAGTCATCTGGGTCTTATTAAGGGCTCCATCCCTGTACTCACTAAACTGCTAAAACTATTCTTTGAAATCAGCGAGTTCAGTAATGACTGCAGAAATCTCAGTAATTTTACTGGGCTCTTTATATGAGGGTGCTACAGAAAAGGTAATTTGATGGTAATCACTGAGGACAGTAGGCAATACAACAACTTTCTGAAAATAATTTTTTTAAAGATTGTGAGATGCGAATTTGCCAATCCTGCTAAGAAAAATGAGGAGAAAAATAGAGAGGGAGGGTAGGGTATGTACACACACACACACACACACACACACACACACACACACACACACACACACTTGTCCATCTTTCAGAAAGTTCATTTTTAATAACTGATCAATGCCAGTTAGACAAAGGGGAACTTTGAGACTTAGATACTATACAAAACAGCTGTTGTGACAATTGAGGTTGAGTGCAAGTCAGGCCCTTATCTAAATGAGCAGATCATCATTAAAAGTATGTTTAAAATTGAGACCATTAACATAAGTCTGAAGTCTCCTCATATATTTCATTACTTGGACCTTCTTAATACATGATTTTAATCACTTATTACTCATTTTACCAAGTGAATCTTTCATATTCTCTTTTAGAATTTGTTTTTACACTTTTATGATTTGTCAGTACTTATTCTTGTTATTTTAATTAATATCAGCTGTTTGTGAATCACATTATTTTGATTTAATATTTAAACCACCTTTGTTCACATTTTTATGTTATGGTTAAGTCTTTGTAAAATCTTTGATGAGGACAGCACTTAGTTTTTATTTTAATAAAGGTATCTTATCATTACAAGACTTGTTTTCTTTAACATTTTGTATTCTATATTTTTGTTTTGCACATTAAGTCACATCTGATTGCCTTTTATTAACAGGAAAATATTGAATAGTATACGTGTTAAAATCATTGCCTGAAAATCCATTAGAGTTAAAGGCTAGATTTTGTTTTTTCTAGATGAATTTGCAGCATAATTTAAAGTTCTTATCGCACATGAACTTTTGAGAGTAGTTACACCACCTGTGTGACATTAACGATGAAGTGATCATACTTTGGTGTGCATACTGAAGTATACCCAAGATCAAATTCTCTGAGTGTCGTGTCCAAATCACAAGATTCCAAGAACTAGAACACCAATATCTGTTTTCCATACAAATCACAACACAACAGGTGTGATTTCTAAATGTGCACTGACAGCAATTCCTTTGTTTTTGGAGATTTTTGTACCTTCTTTGTATTTGTGCAGCTGCAGAGATGCTCTCTCTCTCTCTCTCTCTCTCTCTCTCTATATATATATATATATATATACACGTCTGGGACATAAGGGGGCTTATGCACCTGTAAAAATGCTTACAGTTAGAAATATTACTCTTTTGGTATTTTAGAAAATTGTGTCTAGCGATTTGGTTCTTAAGTATCTTGTAACTTGAGGGTTCATAGAGGAACTACATATCCCTACTCAGCCACATTAGCAAATTGTATTTTCAGGTACTTACATTTGTAAGGGGACAGGCACCTTTTTAACCATCACCTGCCTAGTTTTAGTTTGGAAGGTAAATAGGAGTGACAGCCCACATTACAAAAGGAATTCAAAGAATATACAATCTGTAGATATGTGCTACAGGGACACATAATAGGAACTTGTACTGCGTGTGTATACAATCTGTAAATATGTGCTACAGGGACACATAATAGGAACTTCTACTGTGTGTGTATACAATCTGTAGATATGTGCTACAGTGACACATAATAGGAACTTCTACTGTGTGTGTATACAATCTGTAGATATGTGCTACAGGGACACATAATAGGAACTTCTACTGTGTGTGTATACAATCTGTAGATATGTGCTACAGGGACACATAATAGGAACTTCTACTGTGTGTGTATACAATCTGTAGATATGTGCTACAGGGACACATAATAGGAACTTCTACTGTGTGTGTATACAATCTGTAGATATGTGCTACAGGGACACATAATAGGAACTTCTACTGTGTGTGTATACAATCTGTAGATATGTGCTACAGTGACACATAATAGGAACTTCTACTGTGTGTGTATACAATCTGTAGATATGTGCTACAGTGACACATAATAGGAACTTCTACTGTGTGTGTATACAATCTGTAGATATGTGCTACAGGGACACATAATAGGAACTTGTACTGCGTGTGTATATTTTTTGGGGGGGTTTGGGGAGTAGGTATAGTAAAATAATGCAGATTGTTGGATATTAGATTTCATGGCAGTTCATTACTCATTTAAAAAATAACAAAATGTATAACCTTGTTTCTAGCTATCAGCAGTTCTTCAAATGACAAGCAGTAATAAAATATTTCTTGTCTGTTGATACCTAATGAGAATATAAATGATAATATACATAATTGATATGTGTGTCAGCAAATGTGCCTTTTCATAAGACACAGAGGGTTATGTTTCATGGTAGCTTGCACTGTAAATTTCACACATACTGCTTTTACATCAATATGCTAAGACCTCCCGTGTATATTTTCTGCATGAAAAACAGTGTCTACTAATGACTTAATTGAGACACTGTTCCATATAAAGGCAAAAGCAACAGAAGGGGACGTGTTTTGAACCAATTCTTGTCATCTTTCTGCTTAAAATGATTGGCAGTATAATGGGATTCTGGGTGCCTTGAACCTACATTTCCTGCTGGTTCTTTAAATAATCTCCATGGAAACAGAGCTGAAGGAACATATGAGACATAACAAGCACTCTTTTGAAAAGCTTTCATCAGCTGCAATTATTCTGCATCTCTCATAAAAATAAACATTGCTTACATTCATCAAAAATTGACCATTAAAAAATAAATCCAGCTATTATAAGCTGAATTTGAGCAACTGTCCAACATACATTCAGGGCAGTATGACTACAGATAACCTACATATTTATTTCATATAAGAAGCTCTGATGATAGGTTTCATTTAGCTTAAAAGGAACTCTGCAATTAAGCATTAAAGCATGTTAATGTTTGGGTTAATCAGCTTCATGGGTACAATGTGGCATGACCTTGGTGTTACTGTAATAACGTTTATTGTTTTAGTTCAGTTTTCTTAGCTTATATTTCAGTAATTGTAGTGAACTGCAGGCTTTAAAATAAAGTCATTTTGATGACATATGTCTAGCTGATAGACAAATTATAGATAATCGACATGAAAAGGAATAACACTTCTGTTCCATACTAGAGTATTATGTAAAGACAGTGTGAGTCAGGCTGGAATTTAATGTATGCATTTGCTAGGTGATTTTTTTTTTTTTTTGCTCCCCAAGCCTGCTGACCATCAACCCCCCTAGTAAGACATAAGCCATTTGTTTCTCATCTCTAAGGCTTTCACTCAGAGTTCAGGCAAGGGGGTGGGTTATCATTCAGACAGCCATAAGAATGCTTTGTGTTCTTGCCAGCATCTCAGCAATGAGAACATTTGAATGGCCTAATTCAGAGCCCTGGACAGGGAATTGAAAGATTCACATTACCTTGGAGGCTCACAATATAGTCTACAAATCGGTGTGCGGTCCACAGACGATTATGAAAGCTACCCCCATTGTTGTCTTTGTGAATGTAACATCCATCCCTGGATGACATATTTGGATCTCAGCATCATCTCCAAGAAGACCTATGCAGTAATCAGATGGCTCTGCCCCACCCTCCTGAGGATGGCCGTATATACTCATCCTCATCTGTTATTCATGTTAATTTCCCAAACTGCTAATCAAATTCAGGTCACTTGGGCCTTAGTCAATGGTTTATCCTTCTAAACTGTTTTGACATAATTTAAATATTTGATTCTGACATTTCTTTGCTTTTATATAGTTTAAATATTTAGTAATTAGCACTTGATATGTTTATATTACACAATTTATTAATACAATTATAGAATTTGATTTGTTATTTTTAAATTGTTCTTTTCTTTGGCTAAAACTAAACCTTGGGTATACATGTATGAGAGAGACAGATACAGAGAGCGAAAGAAAGAAAGATATGAACTTTGAATGTATATGTGTGTGTGTGTGTGTGTGTGTGTGTGTGTGTGTGTGTGTGTGTGTGTGTGTGTGTGTGCGCGTGTGCACGTGTGTGTGTGTGTGTGTGTGTGTGTGTGTGTGTGTGTGTGTGTGTGTGTGTGTGCGTGTGTGTGTGTGTGTGTGTGCGTGTGCGTGTGCGTGTGTGTGTATGCATGTTTGTGCTTATGAGAGATACATTTTATCTGGAAATGCACATATAAACTTTATCTTGGAAATCCAAATATACATTTCAAATAAACAAGCTTAACTGACTTTAGCAATATTTCTGAATGCTTTACATCTGCTTTTATCTAAGCAGCTAATTTTTGACAGGCAGATTCACAGACATCGTTTACATTCCCTTAAATATGCTGTGCACTGTTCAGACTACATGCAGTTGTGACACTAGGGCAATTTATAAAATGGAATCACTCAGATATTACCATGTGCATGGAAAAACAGAGCACTTGGAGAAAACTCATATATCCTTGGGAGAACAACGTACACACTCTGCACTAACATTGACCACAAGCCAGGATTGAATTCTGGACCAGGAGCTGTGGGCAGCAATCCTTCTGATGCACCATGCAATTTTTGCCTTATTTGTTGATATACCAGCTGTCCACAGTGTATGTCGTGCTATGTATCTTGATGACTCTATGTGCATTTTGAAGTGTAGGCATGATACTCAGGGGTAGCCAGTGTACAAAATGCATTTGGTGAAAATAATAAACCATTCTCTGTGAATGTCTGAGCACAAGTTCTTGTACTTACTGGTAGAATAAAGTATGGTTGCACTTTTGTACTGATGCATCTGATTTACCATGCTATTGGAGGCTGCAACATATCTGTATGAATAATATTACTAAAGCATTCTGATGTCAAGTTTTATGCTGATGCTGGTTATTTAGTATGAGTGCTTTCTCTGAACCTGATTTATCAGATTTGGACTTGGAAGTGTTACTGGCGTTTTTAATTTCTCCAAGTCTTTTGAGTTTCTAATACCATGATGGGAATGGACCCCATTCCTAAGTCAAAGTATTATTAAAGTTCATGAAATTAGTATTGTTTCACTCTTTGATGTTAGCCAAAAGTGCTCTTTGCAGCACCCACAATGTGCCCAGTAATGACTCCTTCAGTGTTACAGTCTGAGTCAGCTGATGTTACTTCTGGGTTGATTATATTTGAACATGATGTATTACCATTGCTTGGGTTGGAACTTAAAAAGTTTCAGTTCAAAAATAATTATGCATTTGACATGACTAAGCAAGAAGAGCTGATTTGCAGACTTTTACCATGCAGTTTAATGATTATGTTCTAAAAAAAAGACAGAGGAGCATTATATATTTTTTTTACAAACTTGCATATAATCTACACAGCGTTACATAAATTATTCAGTTCTTGCCCTTTTTATTTACTTATTCTGTTGTTTTTAAAACAGGAAACATCTTTATTAAACCATCACTTATGACATAGACAACCATTTTTTGCTTACAATGTTGCATTTTTCCTTGGGTCATTTCTTAAAGAGTTTTTTTTTTTGGTGAAGGTTTCTTTCTTACTGAAAGACACAGCAGATGTGTTGCATAAACTGAAAAGTGTGAAGTGTCAGAAAACATTTTTTGGGCCACAGTAGACATTAGAAATCTGTATACTTCAATAAAGTATATGGATGGAATGACGGTTGTGGTATATATTATTAGGGAAGGCCCTAAAAGTTAATTATGTTTTATCTCTACTGCACTATTTGATGCTCAGTTATTATGCATTTGTCGGCTCATTTTATATGCAAAGCATGGGTGATGGTAATGAGTTTATACTATACACACACATATACCAATGTTTTCCTCTGTGCAGTGGAGCATGACTTAATTTCATTACATTTATTTTATCATACAGAATGCTATCTCCTATGGACACTTCATTTATTATCTCATTTTATATGTAATGGGTCACTTAATGATTTTATTACTTTTGAATTAATTTTTTTAAGAATCCCTTTGTTTTGAAATGTACCGGGGAATGCAGCTTGCAAAATGTTTACTATTTCATTGTGACTTTGACTGCAGTGGTTTGGTTCAATCTCATTAGCAATTTGTATAAAAGATCCACTGCAGTTAACTGCCTATTCCATATGACTAATGGTCACCCCCCCATTGGATATTCTCCTTACCTCTGTGTTAAACCTAAAAGGTCTGCACTAATACTATCTTAGGCATACCCCGGGATTCAGCAGATGTCCGTGCAAGAATAGCTTATTTTTGAATGGAAGGGACCATTCACGTGCAGCATGGCATTGTGCCATGCATATATATGAAGGCATGCCGCCATGGTCTTAAACATACATGGTTCTGTGTATGAGCCCAGGGGGTGTGTCTGAGAGCAGTGCCCGCACAATACACACACCCCCTGCACTCCATAATTGCCGTACGGCAATGTAATGGCAGCGAGAATGTCCACGAAATACCTCTCAACCTCTTCAAGTGTAAGAAATCTGGAGAAAGGAAATAAAAGTCTGGCTCACAGACAAGTTGATAGAATAACAAGTTATACATTAGCATGAATGTGCTCAAGGGTATGAAGTGTAAAACGCAATTGTCTGTCAATATTTTCTAACTGCAATCTTTAATGATTTGCCACAAATCTGCCCAAAAGCCACAGTTCTATGTAAACTGGACTAAAAATATAAGACAAATATCTGGGCAGTGTGACAATCTGTGCAGTTGAGAGGTATGGCGGACACTGTGAGTATCCGTAGAGCATACCTCAAATGCAGAGCCTGCCATGTTATCACCATTGTAAAAGCACAGCCCCCCACAGATAATATTCAGAAATCAATGTGCATACCCCTACAGTACCGAAATAAAACACAACAGTTAAATTTTTTTTTGTCAGTCTGCAATAAAGTTTAAGCGTAACTGAGCGGGTGTGCGCATTGCCCGTCTCTGTTTAGCCTAGCTTACACATCATAAGGAGCTAAATAGGTATATACTCCAGAACATAGCAATGTGGAAATAGTGAAGTGGTTAGAGTGCTTGACGTGCAAGTAGTTCCTGGTTTGATCCCCAGTAAAGACAATTAATATTTTACATGTGAAAGCAGTACATAATTTATTTTTTTTAATAATTAGGAAGTTAAGAACACATATTTGTTAATCAGAGTAGTGTAGTAGGTCCAGATGTGTGAGGTGTGAGTGTAGTAAAGTTGGGAAACCCCCATATAAACCCAAGTGCCCCATACAGTATAGTCACTCAAGAATAAATGTAATGAAAACACACTGGGGGATGTCAGGGAAGGTAAACACATTTATAATATGTCAGGAATGATGAATTAATCCCATACAGGTGGTAGTCCATAAAATAAAACATAAGCAATGCTAAGCATTGCATAGATATGCTGAACAGGTGTAAGCATTGTGTAAATATGAAGGCTAAGCAACGAGTAGCCCAGCTAAGTGGATTTGCCCATTAGTAAACAGTGCTGAACTGCCCCTTTAAGCACTGCCAACGTTAGCTAAGCAGGTTTGCCCATAGCTTAGCTTAGCTCAGCATATTCAAAACTATCCAATCACAGCAAAGGGTGGAAAATTGACCGTATTGAAACCTCGCAGGTGGGAATACAGCTCATAACTGGATATAGCTCCCCACTGTAGGCAGTATGGCAGGTGTTGGAGAGGGCATGCGCTTTCGGGTGCAGCGCTGGGGCATACAGGAGTCAAAGGTCATGGTAGGACTCCTTGTAAAAAAACATTATGTGAGACTGCTGCAGGACCAGTACCAGGGCTCCCAATACAAAGCAGAGGCCTGTGAAAGTCTCGCCCATGATCTCACCAGTGCCACTGGTATCCCTCGGATTGGTGAGCACATCCAGCACCACTATGCTGACTTGAAGCGGAGGAAGAGTAAGCTTTTGGACCAGTGGGTGATGTCCCAGCAATGTGTAAGTATTCATAGCAATAACTGTTTACCAAAGTCCAGCCTGTGTATGTGATGGATAGGTATGCATAAATGTTTCTCTATCTTCATTACAGCTCTAGGTGAGTGGGCTGCGAACCAGGAAGCCCATGCCAGCAGGTTGCAAAAGCTGTGTCGCGAGACTGGTGAGTAACAATCTAGCTTGTAGTATTCATACCAAATAAATAAAAAGGAGTAGAATGTCACCTGGCAGTATTAAAAATGGGTATGGTTTGTACTGAATAAAGCAGATAATATTACAGTAATAGTCTCATATAGGTTATATATAAATAAAACTGTAACTGACTGTCAATAAAATTCAAAACCCTAGACTGGTTGGGTTTACTCTGGTATGGTATAATTTGAAATGTGCACAGGTTATGCATAGCAACTATAGCTCTGAAAGCATTAAACAATCACATCTCAGCTGACAAAATTAGTGCCTCTATAAAACACAAGATTAGCTGATATTAAAAATGTCATGCACCAAGATCTGATATCTGAATAGTAATGTTGTGCTAACCACTGTTTTCCACACTGTGCTATGTCAAAAGGTATGTATAGGAATGTATGTATAAGAATGTTGTAATTACAAGGTAGATAGTAGAACAAAAGCAAATGAGAAAAAAATCATTCAAGGAAAAGAGAGCAGTTTCTCAATAGTGCCTTCTGATGAAACACACACTTGTTATATTT